>NW_027070226.1:0-55542 GCF_002906115.3 Quercus suber
ATGTTTAAAGCTACTGCTTCTTTGTTCTCCCTTATCCACTTGAAGTCTATCGCTGCTTTCCACTGAGGCTTCACAGCTTCATCATTCATCACCAAAATCAAAAACCAAAATTTAAATTATTAAAAAAAAAAGTTGGAACTCAAAGAATAGCGCAAAATGTGAATCACCGGTTTCATCTGGAGCGGTTTGGACTGTCACTCAATAACACAAATTTCACTCACTCAATAACTCACGCACAAAATGACATGTATTTACACAATAAAACAGACTCATACCAAAACCCCCATTTTTCAAACCCAAACAAAATCATACAGCTCTAGTCATCAAAATAATTAAAACCGGAACAAAAACAAAAATAAAAGAGAAAATAAATTTGAAAGGGAGAGAGGGAAACCCGGTAGCCACCAGTGGTGGTGACACCGGTAATACGCACCACCAACGGCAGTGGTGTGGGTACAATGAGAAGAGAGAGAGCTTCGAGAAAACCTTGAAAGAGGAGAAGACTAGACCGGGAAGCATCGCCGGTGGTGGTGGTGGTGTGGGATGAGCTGAGGCCCACTGAGATTCGGCCATGGATTTACAGTCTCCAAGAGAGTTTTTTCTGAAATTCAAATTTGGGAAAGCTCAATTGCTGAAGTGAAAAGAGAAAAAGAGATAGGAGAGAAATTGAAGCACGCGGATTGCCAGCGTGGAGAATGACGTGTCAATTTTCTGAGCATTAGATTTAATCAATGGCTGATATTAAAGCTATTGCACCCCGTGCAATACCCTAGGTATTGCATGGGATGTGAATCCCTGTGTGTGTTTGTTTCTGACAGAAAAAGCTCAGCCACAACTTCAAAGTGTTGTACAACACAATAATCACTAAGTCAGTACTCTACTTGTATCAACAAAGCCAGTAAAATTGAAACTTACAGTACTGAGCGAGAGAGCAATAGAGGAAGAGAAAGAGAAAAGAAAGATAGTCAGATACCGGAGGTTGTCGACTTAGACTCGAGCACAGCCTAGAGAGACGGACTCACAGCAGGGCAACTGGCACTGCGATCGAGGGCACACGCACAGTAATTGTAAGATAGTAGACAGATTTTTATTTATTTTATTTTTTGTTTGGGTTGATTTCATGTAGAGCATTAATATACCTTTCATGACCATAGTTGGGACTATTTGTACATAATAAACTCTGGCTCAAACCCTACTAAACTTAAGCATTACATGTGCCAGACCCAGAAATGTAAAAAAAAAAAAAAAAAAAAGACAAGGAGTAACAACAACTACAGGGAGCCAAAAACATGTATTAATACATGCTAATTGCTAACTAAGTTTTTGTATATGCTACTTATTGTAGTTGCTAACTGCTAGTTTTTGAGCTTTCTGTAGGTTAGGAGAACAGGAGGTGATCATGTGTTATGGGCTTAAGAGTGGAAGAGGATCGTCGCCCTTCAAGTGTGTTGGAAGCCAATCAACTATAGTAATTACCATAATATATACTACACATTGTGCTTGTTATTTGCATATTGGCAGAAATTTGGTCATTGAGTTTATTATGTGCTTATCATATGGTCTAATGTATCTATATTACAGGTCTCATCTGAAAGAAGTGTTGCCAGAAGTAGTGGAGTTTGTAGATATGAAAAAAGAACTAGAGCTAGGAAAGGAATTGGAAGTGAATCTAGAGTTGGCAGTTTGTAGGACCTCTTATAATTTGGACCTTTGATTGTTAGAACATTTTGAGGTTACTGTTTTGTAAAGCTGCCCATAAGCTTATTTGATGGTGTTATTGGACAAAAGTAACCTATTTTGTGTTGGTTTAGGACCTTTTATTATTAGGATCTTTGGTTTTGAAAAATTTGTTAGTCATTATTTTGTAAAGCTTTCCAATCAGTTTATATGATAGTGATATTGGACATGAGCAGAAAAAGAGTATGGCAGTGTTGGGTATTGAAGAATCTCTATGCAAGTGAACCTAAACCAATTTAACTAGTCAATACCAAGTTATAGTCCATTAGTTAGAGCATTCTCATCGGGTATTGCATACCAAATGCCATTTTCACACATAAAAACCTACTTTTTTCTATTTTAACACATCATTTTACAATACGTCATTTATCAAATATACTATTCTTCCCTTCAACACATTAAAATAATATATACATCATATTAAAATAATCTAAAATAACTCTTACACGTTAAAACCCCACCGACAGATCACCTATACCACAGCCCACAACCAACAACCACCCCCATAAGATCAACCAACAACCACCAATATCGGCCACTACTATGACCAAAAAAAAAAAAAAACACAACACACAACAACAACCACCACAACCAGTATCAGCCACCCTATAAGATCAACCACCAACCACCAATATTAGCCACTGCTACAACAACAACAACAACAAAAATAAAAAAAACCAACACCACCACCACCACCACAATCACCATGACCGAGATCTTGAGGAGAGGAGGTTGGGCGAATTGGTGGTGAGTTTAAAGGAGAGATCGGCGGTGAGATTAGAGGCGAGATTGGACGTTGGTGGCAATGCGAGGCTGAGAGGTTGGCGGCACGAGGTTGAGAGAGTGAATGAGCAAGATTGGCAAAGAGGAAGAGATGCTTGTGGTTAGTGGCGTGGTGAGATCGGCGTGGCGAGATGGCGATGAGAGAACTAGATAGAGAAAGAGAGAGAGAGAGAGAGAGAGAGAGAGAGAGAGAGAGAGAGAGAGAGATGTGTATAGATAGAGAAAGAGAGAGAGATATGTGATGGAGGACAGAGAAAAGTCAATAAAATAAGCCAAAATATTTTTGGCATTGATGTTCGTACCATGTCAGATTTGAGACGGTATTGTAGTTGTGTGATATAATTTTTGAGATATGAAATACTTGATGAGGATTGGTTTTTGGTGTTTGGTGTGCAAATATTTGGCATTTGGCACACCTGATAGTAGTGCTCTTTCTTAATATTCCAATCATATTTCTGTACTAGCAGCTAAGTGATAAACTTAATATTTTTGCATAACTTAATATTTCATGTGTTGCAACTATTACCATAAGGAAATGATACTGCTCACATGCATAGAGTACCACCCTACTAAACTAAACACGGTACAAGCATTCTTCAGAGTTGAGAGTTGAGACAAAGAAAGAGAGAGAGAGAGTGCAACGTTAAAAATATAGTTTATAAACGTTCTGGTCTTTATATTGAAACGCCAGCTAGATAAATAGATAGATGCTCCCAAAGTCCGCCCTCTAGCTCTAGCTATAGCTCTGGCTCTAGAAGTTCCATTAATAAATCCACAACAGCGCGCACTAAACCATCGTATTTGTTTGCTCATAACAGTCGTAACTACGTACTGATATAGCTATACTATGGATCCGTGTGCGTTCGTTCGGTTAATGGTGGAATCACTGGCTCTAAAGCTACCTCAAGCAACGAAACCAGCAGGTACAGGTGTACACCCATCAACCACACCCTGTTTCTGCAAGCTTCGGATAAAGAACTTTCCTTCCCAAACCCAAACTGCCCTTGTTCCACTCTGCACTACCACACCTGCAGGAGACTCCCCGCCTGACTCAGACGCTTCCGCCGGGTTTAGCCTAGACCCCGCCGCTCTCCGCCGAGGGAAGGCCATCACTCTCCGTGTGTCGGTCTACACGGGCAGAATGGGGCGTACATGCGGTGTCTCCAGCGGAAAGTTATTGGGCCGGGTCAACATCAGTGTAGACTTGGAGGGAGCTCAGGCCCGGCCCACAGTGTTCCAGAATGGTTGGATGAAGCTGGGGAATAACTCGGCTAGGATACATATACTGCTCCGCTCGGAACCGGATCCCCGCTTCGTTTTCCAGTTCGGCGGTGAACCTGAGTGTAGCCCTGTTGTTTTCCAGATTCAGCACAATATTAGGCAACCGGTTTTCAGTTGCAAGTTTAGTGCGGACCGGAACTCCAGATCCAGGTCAGGTCACCTTTTTATTTTATTTTTTTTTCACTTCCCAAGAGTCTTTATCAACAAGTTGGCATGCTAATTTAGAATTTGACATTTCAACTTGGATTTGAGTGGTTAGATCTTATTCCATGTTCAGAATATTAGGGCCGATCGGTTAAGTGCGGTTAAACAACCATTTTTAAGAGTAAAAAAAAAAAAGAAGCATGTAATGTCTTTTAAAAAATAAAAACATCTGTTAAACTCGCGTACTAAACTGGCCTTAACGTTTGTTTTAATATAATTTTTTTGTTACTCAGACTCCGTAGATGAAAATTATAAATTTTGGTCAAACACAAAATTCAAACTACAACTGTCTGCTTTTCTATAGCAATACCTTGTTTTAAGATTTTATTGATCCTTTCTTTTGGATGTTAATTCATGAATTTGCTCAACATTATTTCTCTTCACTAGGCTGTTGAGAAGGAAAATCCGACCAATAATATATATATATATATTCTTGATGTTCTTCTTTTGTTATTTATTTCCGAAGTTTTCTCCATTCTATCTACAGCCATGTGGGATGAATCTCCATCGTTTTGAGTTATGGTTTCATAATAACTAAAATTATAAACCAGAAATTTAATAAAATATTGGTGGCCTTATAGTTGCCTAACCCCGATTTGGTCAAACTCTAAATCTCTCAAACACAACTACTTTGGATTTCTTTCCATGTGCAATATATATATATATATATCTATTGTAATAACAACAACTACAATTAAGCCTTATTCTTAAAATTTTGGGTATGTGTATCATTTTCTGCTATTCTATTTTGTTTAAAATTATACTGTGGCTACCTTCTCATCATTGAATTGTACTTCTTTATATACATCTCTTTTGGTATCAGCATTCATGTTTAACATTTCTATGCTCGTACTAGCCATGTTATGTTATTTAACAACTTCTAATACTTACATTGAATTTTGTTACTTATGATTTTTACCTCTTGTTCTTATGTAAATCCAGGTCTCTCCCATCAGATTTTACCAACACTACTAATAGAGGATGGATGAGAACCTTTTCTGGAGACAAGGAACGATCAGGAAGGGAAAGAAAAGGGTGGATGATAATGATATACGATCTCTCTGGTTCACCTGTGGCTGCTGCTTCAATGATCACTCCATTTGTACCTTCACCAGGCACTGATCGCGTGTCTCGATCAAATCCGGGTGCTTGGCTTATTCTTCGCCCTAATGGGTTCTCCGTTAGCAGTTGGAAGCCATGGGGACGTCTCGAGGCATGGCGAGAGAGAGGCCCTATTGATGGCCTAGGTTACAAATTCGAGCTTGTTACTGACAATGGCCCAACTAGTAGCATTCCCATTGCTGAAGCTACAATGAGTAGCAAAAAGGGTGGCCAATTTTGCATTGATAGTAGGCTAATTAGAGATTCTGCATTGAGTTCAAGGTCACCTGTAAAAGGGTTTGTGATGGGTTCAACTGTGGAAGGTGAAGGAAAAGTTAGCAAGCCTGTTGTACAAGTAGGGGTGCAGCATGTAACTTGTATGGCTGATGCTGCCTTATTCATAGCACTTTCAGCTGCCATTGATCTTAGCATGGACGCTTGCCGAATGTTCTCACATAAACTCAGGAAGGAACTTTGCCATGATGACCAAGATTCCTCTTTCTAAAGACTAAAACTTTGTTTTAAACCCATTCTCTTTTGCAAAATATCCCCACTAAAGCTATGATAATCAACTAGCTGTTGCACATTATGAGTAAAGCCTAGTTGGTTTGAGCAAAAATATACATATGCCTCTTCTTTTTTATCCCTAATTTTTTCACCATGATTTTTTCCTCACAACTCTTCGACTTAAAAACTTTTCCCCATATTCTTTAATGTGGCCTCCTATCTCCTATTTGGTTTGTGAGACGATCTTCTTGATTTTGGTCCTTGCGAGTCACAACGCCTTGCTGGTTTTTGCTGCCATCAGTTTGGGTTTTGTTGAGTATATTATGGTAGGTAATTTCTCTTATGACTGCATTGTTCCGTGTATAAGTCTTGAACTTACAAATTGATACTGTACAGACAAAAAAGGGCAATTGGTTGTTAATATTTGTTGTTTATAATTTATATTTCCATAATATGCTTGGTCGATTGATTTATTTTGAAGTACATGTAATGGGATTGCTACAACTGTTGATTCTACAGTCTTTTAGTAAATCTTTATCTTACTCAGTTGTCTTATTTTTTGTGGACAACCTCAACGTAGCTGTAGGAAAAAATTTGAAGAAAAAGAACCTTATGGATTCATGTATAACTCTATGCAAGATATGGCAATTTGTTATCTTTTGCTATTGTTTCAACTTTCAAATAGTTTGCTATTAAAGAAACCGAAAATAATATATGAAGTTTATTCCTAGGGATAATTATAGCAAACCCAATTGAAGTTTGGCCCGTTTGCAATTTGTCTACCCGTGGTTCAAAACTTATCACTTTGCCCACCTGAGGTGCCTTTTGTTAGAGATTTATTACCCATCTCTCCCTTTGTCGTTAGAAAAACACATTTTTAGAGAAAAACAAACATAACAAAGATAAAAAAGTTAGAGCTTTTTATTGCTTAAGAACTTCTTTGATAACAAAACACAGGAATAGCACACAGATCAATTGCTCAATGAAATCACTTTTAATCTATATCAATATCAACAATCTCATAACAACTCAAAATTGTGAACCAATTTTTACAAGAAGACCAACAATCTCAAAACAACTAGCAACGTTATTAACAAAAGAGAGTGAGATAGAGATAAACAATCAACAACCAAAGAATGAGGTAATGTGAAATCCAGTTGTGGGTTTGGATTGTGGTAGATCAGCCATGGGTTTGGTGGCGTGGTGGCGACCCTAGGTGCTACTTGAGCCTTTCCTAATTCTCAGTCCTTTTCTGCACAACCAAGCACTACCAATTAAGGAAAGGAAAGGAACCTTCCAACTTCAAACCCACTCCGAATCCCAACCACAGTAGCAAACCCCCCCCCCCCCCCCCCCCCCCCCCCCCACATACATACATACATACATATATATATATATATATATATTTTTTTTTAAGAATACAAATCTCAACAAACTTGAGATTGAGATTTCTTCATAATTCGTGAAAGAAATATTATGGAAACAGTATTGATATTTTATGTAATTTGATGGTGGATCACTATAAGTGAGCTACGTATAAATTAAACTAATATTTATTAATTTTACATTTATACAATTCTTTATGAAAAAAGTGTCAATCAAGAAACATAGTAGAATCTTATATAAATAATACACATGGATAAAATCTTATAAATCATCACGTAATGAGTTAAAAAAGAAAAAAAAAAAGATAGCTTTAAATTAGTTTGAAACCAAACTTTATTCATGCAATAATTGGTCATTTTGCTTATTTTGGTGTGTTTATAGATTCTTTTACTGATAATGATACTTGTTTATTTTGTGGATGATCCTTATATCTGACATATGAGATTAGGACATACTTATAATAATAAAATGATTTTTTAAAAAGACAATGAGATAATACATCAACTTACTACATGTAATAGGGGTTTAAGTTATAACTAAATAGTATTGGCATTATTATTGTCCCCCCATATATACGGTTGAAACCCTACATATCTTTCCCCCACTTTCTACCTACTACAATAATAATAATAATAATAGTAATTTACTAAAAGGTACACTTCACAACAACTGAGTCGTTGAAAAATCCATTTCTTTCCAAACACTATTTACTTTTATTTCCTATCTCTCCCATTTATCTAATTATAAATATTTGTTATCTTTTTTTTTTTTTCCGGTAAATATATGTTATTTTATTTTTGAAGAGTACAGTAATTGTTGCTTCACCTTCACATACCTCCCTGAAATGCGTTCCACAATTCTTTCTCTGCATTTATTAAAGTGCTAATGTCTTTGTTGCCTCGATCAACAAAATTAGTCACAACTTTCTTTGCCGTTGCCTTTACTTTTACGTTGCTCTCTGAAATTCCTCGCTAAATAGCCATGCATTTCTTATGAATTTCACAAAGCCTGCATCATGGCAAGTTTTTTTTTATACCTCACATGTACGTAAGCTTCATGGCTATGCCAGATTTTTTCATAAAATTTTTTGTTCTAACTTTACGATGAAACCCTCAAATTAAACCCAACTATAAGATCAAGAATTGACACTTTTCTCTCCTTGCTTCTTCTCAGCTATTAGAATTTATGAACTATCAATAAACTTAGCAATCAACCTTAGATTTTAAAACTTAATTACAACGTTGGTTGTTATTTTTTGTATTAAAGACTTTGGAATGTCAAATGTGTAATATAACACACTATTATATTGAAATATAGATCTCGGCTCGTCGTACGTAGTTGCTGGAGTAAATGATATAGAATGACTTCAAAGAAGAGAAAAGGGAAAAATATGTTTACTTTAATTGTTGTATTACTTGTTCACTCAACTGACTTGGCTTGTTTCTCCAAAAAAAAAAAAGACTTGGCTTAAAAAATAAAATAAAAAATAAAATAAAAAGAAGAAGAAGACTGACTTGGCTCTGTTTCCCTTTAAAAAAAAACAAGGAAAAGAATAAAAAGAACTGGCCCTTCTGGTCCAAATTCCTCTAATGCTATCTTGCATTCATGCTAAGACTTTTCTTTTGTAATTATTAAATAGTTATAAGATCATTGGGAGAAATTCAAATCATGGGTCTTTTTTTTTTTTTTTTTTTTTTTGAGAAAAACAAATCATGGTTGGCCACCATTGAAACCCATCCACCACCATTAATTAACAAATCATATCAAACCCAAGCTATCACAAACCACTGTGGCATCCCATCTTTGTCAATCTGCATTCAAGAGAGATGAGAGAGAAGGAAATAGAATAAAACCCAAAAACTACTTCCCAACATCCACCCTACAAAACCCCACAACCTCATGGATCCACCAATCAACATCGATGTAAACCCAACCATCATCACCAACCACCACATCCACCATAGCCAACCACCGATTGATGTTGATCAATTCATACGAGAGAGAATGAGTCATGGGGGTGAGGAGAGAGAGAAAAGAGAATAAAAAAAGATTTTATTAGTAGTAGCGAGAATAGTATCTTGTTGTATGTAGCGAGGTTTTTTGTTGGTAGTTTGCTAAAATTGATGTGTGGGTTTTTTATGGAGTTTTAATTATATTTTTAACCTTAGATTAGTTTGTTGAGACTGATGTGAATTTTTCTCAAAACAGATGTTAATAAATTATTTTAAATAAATCTTGACATAACTTTTATGTGAAATATAAAAAACCATCAAGACAATTAATTATTTTTTATAAAATATTTCCTAAATCAATTTTATCATCATACTTAAACAAAGTAAAAGAAGGGTATTCAAACTTATATTCATGGTTTTAAAAAACCGGTNTATATATATATTTTTTTTTTTTGAATGTTTATAAAATTTAATATTTGGTGAAAGGCCAAAATGGGTAACTAGACATAAGATTCCAACTATATAATTAGTTGTCAAAGTTTTCAAATTATATTTTTTACTAGCATCTCGAGTTTTAAAGACTCGATTTAGGCCTATAAATCGAGTCTCAAAAGCTCGATTTTCATGGCCTAATCATATCCGATGTGGCATATTTTTCCACGTGGCGATCACATGGAAATCGAGTTTCTAAGACTCGATTTCTAACACAAAAAAATTTTAAAAAATTCTAAGTCCATGTACAAGCCGAAATACCCAAAAACAAATTTTAGAAATCCCAAACACATCAATCCCAATCCTAGAAACTCATATCAGAGGGAGAGAAAGAGCTCACCTCACCAGCCAGGCGATCCCAATCCTAAAGACTCATATCAGAAGGAGAGAAAGAGCTCAGAGGGAGAGAAAGAGCTCACCTCACCAACCAGGCACGGCCGGGGCTCGCGTGTGGCCTGGGTTGGCGCGCAGCCTGGGTCACGCACGGTGGTCCTCGCGCACGGTGGTCTGATCTCGATCTTCTTGTTCTGGTATTTTTTTTTCCTCTAGGTTCTTCTTGTTCTATTTTTTTCTCTCTCTCTCTATCTGGGTTGTTATCTGATGTTATGGTTCCTTTCTGATTTGTTTTTATTTATAAGGGTTATAAATCGAGTCTCTAAAATTCGATTTCTATGTGGTCGCCACGTGAAAAAATATGCCACATCGGATATAATTAGGCCACGGAAATCGAGTATTTGAGACTCGATTTATAGGCCAAAATCGAGTCTTTAAAACTCGAGATACTAGTAAAAAATATAGTTTGAAAACGTTAACAACTAATTATATAGTTAGAATCTTATGTCTAATTACCCATTTTGACTGGCAAAAATCTATATAATGTATCGTTATAAATGATAATAGTAACAAGTTAGTTTATATTCAACAAAAAAGTAATTAATTAGTTTATACCTAAGTCAATGAACTTGTAAGTTATAGATAAATAAAGTGAAAATACCATAAAACAAGTCAAGAAAACATTAAATAAGAAATGATAATGATGGACACGTTGAGGGAGTAAAAAAATGATTAAAAAAAATTAGAAAGTTGTGGATTTAGAAACCCCAAAACTCAAAAAGCCAGCCATTGTCGTTGGAACTTGGAATTTTTAAAAAAGTCAGCCACTGCCAATATTTTTATGTTTCCCACGTCTTCCAATATCTTATTAAAATATTTTTTTTCTATATCACGTCTTCCTTAGAGCATTTTCATCAGTTCTTTCATAAAAAATGTCATTTTGATACATCAAATACCTACTTTATCATTTTAGCACATCATTTTACAACATGCTATTTATCAGGTATTCTATTTTTTTATTCTAAACATTAAAATAATATATACCACACATTAAAATATCATTAAAAAAAAACTTCAAACAGTAATCTATATTACACAGCCCACCACCACCACCGCCGCCCAAAGCACAACACCACCATCACCGCCGCCCAAAGCACAATACCACCATCACTACCCATAATAGCCCACCCCTACAACCACCACAATCCACCACCGCCGACAACCATAACCAAAACCCAAAACCCAAAATCAACCAAACCACCAAAATCAACCAATCAACCAAATCACCAAAATCAGCATAACACCACCACCACTGCCCATCCGAACTCACCCATCAAACCACAGCAAAAAAAAAAAAAAAAAAAACACAGAAAAACGTGGCTAGAGGGAGGTCGGTGTGGAAGTGATGCGTTGGAGGTGGGAGACCCATCAAACCCATCAAACCCAAATCAAACAGAGCTGCTTGAGCGTGAGGAGGAACTGCTGGGCGGTGTCGCGGACGGGTTGTTTGGCATCACCGAGGCGCTTGACGACGGAGGGGACGAGGCCGGTGTTGAAGTGAGCTTGAAGTGGTCGCCGGAGAGCACGACAGCGGAGTCCAGAGCTTGGGAGACCCATCAAACCCATCCCAAACCAAACAGAGCTGCTTGAGCGTGAGGAAGAACCGCTGGGCGGTGTCGCCGACGGCCTGTTTGGCGTCACCGAGGCGCTCGACGACGGAGGGGACGAGGCACGGCGGCGGAGTCTAGAGCTTGGGGCGCGCCTGGGAGACTCTGAGATAGAGAGAGAGAGGAGAGAGAAGGGCTGAGAGAAAAGTGAGGGGCGGACGAGAGAGAGAGAGAGAGAGAAAAAAGAAGAGAAAATGCCAGAGAGGAGAGAGAAAATTATTAAAAAATTAATTTTTACAAATGGCATTTCTGCCGTACCGTGGCATTTATAGAACGGAACTGTTCATGTGTGTCAAATGTTTTGGCATTTGGCACACCTCATGAGTGAGAATTTTTGGTGTTTGGTGTGCCAAATGCCAAATATTTGGCATTTGGCACACCTGATGGGAATGCTCTAATACCCACTTCAAGTTTAACTCTTCACTTTACAGATCTCTAAAGTCAAATACTCTTCCTCTCTGTTCAAGCTTTCAAGTTTCAGGCTTTCAGCCTCTTCCTCTCTGTTCAAGCTCTCTAAAGTTTGAACCTCTTCCTCCCTGTTCAAGCTTTCAAGTTTCAACATCTTCCTCTCTGTGTCCCATGCCTTCAACCCCAGTTTGCAAATGTCAATGAATCAATGGTGCCACCAGGCCCACCACCTGCCAACGCTGTCCTAGTGTTAGGCTGAGAACCTAGCAACGCCGTCCCACTGTTAGGCTCTCGTCAGTGGCGTAAAGACAGAGTGGCCAATAAACGGTTCAACCATACCGGTTCCGATTTTACGGTTCAACCGTCCGGTTTTCAGTTCATTCCGGTTTTTTTTTTTTTTTTTAAATAATATAAATATATATATATATATATATTTTTTTTTTTTGAATGTTTATAAAATTTAATATTTGGTGAAAGGCCAAAATGGGTAACTAGACATAAGATTCCAACTATATAATTAGTTGTCAACGTTTTCAAATTATATTTTTTACTAGCATCTCGAGTTTTAAAGACTCGATTTAGGCCTATAAATCGAGTCTCAAAAGCTCGATTTTCATGGCCTAATTATATTCGATGTGGCATATTTTTTCATGTGGCGACCACATGGAAATCGAGTTTCTAAGACTTGATTTCTAACACAAAAAATTTAAAAAAATTCTAAGTCCATATACAAGCCAAAATACCCAAAAACAAATTTTAGAAATCCCAAACACATCAATCCTAATCCTAGAAACTCAGATCAGAGGGAGAGAAAGAGCTCACCTCACCAGCCAGGCGATCCCAATCCTAGAGACTCAGATCAGAAGGAGAGAAAGAGCTTAGAGGGAGAGAAAGAGCTCACCTCACCAACCAGGCATGGCCGGGGCTCGCGTGTGGCCTGGGTTGGCACGCAGCCTGGGTCACGCGCGGTGGTCCTCGCGCACGGTGGTCTGATCTCGATCTTCTCGTTTTGGTATTTTTTTTTCCTCTAGGTTCTTCTCGTTCTATTTTTTTTTTCTCTCTCTCTCTCTCTTTCTCTCTTTCTCTGGGTTGTTCTCTGATGTTATGGTTCCTCTCTGATTTGTTTTTATTTGTAAGGGTAATAAATCGAATCTCTAAAATTCGATTTCCATGTGGTCACCACGTGAAAAAATATGTCACATCGGGTATGATTAGACCACGGAAATCGAGCATTTGAGACTCGATTTATAAGCCAAAATCGAGTCTTTAAAACTCGAGATACTAGTAAAAAATGTAGTTTGAAAACGTTAACAACTAATTATATAGTTGGAATCTTATGTCTAATTATCCATTTTGACCGGCGAAAATCTATATAAAATGTTATGCATAGTTATAAATGATAATAGTAACTAGTTAGTTTATATTCAACAAAAAAGTAATTAATTAGTTTATACCTAACTCAATGAACTTGTAAGTTATATATAAATAAAGTGAAAAGACCATAAAACAAGACAAGAAAACATTAAATAAGAAATGATAATGATGGACACGTTGAGGGAGTAAAAAATGATTAAAAAAAATTAGAAACTTGTGGATTTAGAAACCCCAAAACTCAAAAAGCCAGCCATTGTCGTTGGTACTTGGAATTTTAAAAAAAGTCAGCCACTGCTAATATTTTTATGTTTCCCACGTCTTCCAATATCTTATTAAAATATTTTTTTTCTATATCACGTCTTTCTAATACCCACTTCAAGTTTAACTCTTCATTTTACAGATCTCTATAGTCAAATACTCTTCCTCTCTGTTCAAGCTTTCAAGTTTCAGGCTTTCAGCCTCTTCCTCTCTGTTCAAGCTCTCTAAAGCTTGAACCTCTTCCTCCCTGTTCAAGCTTTCAAGTTTCAACATCTTCCTCTCTGTGTCCCATGCCTTCAACCCCAGTTTGCAAATGTCAATGAATCAATGGTGCCACCAGGCCCACCACCTGCCAACGCTGTCCTAGTGTTAGGCTGAGAACCTAGCAACGACGTCCCAGTGTTAGGCTCTCGTCAGTGGCGTAAAGACAGAGTGGCCAATAACCGGTTCAACCATACCGGTTCCGATTTTACGGTTCAACCGTCCGGTTTTCAGTTCATTCTGTTTTTTTTTTTTTGGTTATTTTTCGGTTTTTAATCATAACCGGACCGTATTAATGGCCGGAACCATGCTTATATTCCGTTCACGATTAGAACTGCTCGATATTTTAACCAATCAAAATGGTGCACGAGGTGAGTGATGAGATTGATACTCTATATCATCAACATATGCCACGCGCACGCACGCACACACGTAATATCCCTCTTGGTCTTTCAAGAATACTTAATGAATTTTACCAAGTTCTTTCTTAGCAATTTCTCTTCTTCATTTTCTATTCCTTTTATATTTAAAAAAAAAAAGAAGTTTTCTTCTCCCCTCCGTTTATATTAGTATTTATATCTCTCGCCTTTCTCGTGAATTCTTGTTTTTTGTTGAGAAAAAACTCTTTCGCGATTTCAAATTCCCACATCCTACGCATACGCTTCTCCCATAAATAGAAATTGAGGAAAAAGAGTCCCAACTTCATAATTTCTATTTTTAAAAACACGCATTGTTGATTGCAGCGCACGAAATAAGACCCTGTGAATAAATTGAATACTATACCACTATTAGTGTATATTCAACTAAAAAACTACTACTACACAAAACCAAAATTCCTTTTCCTGAAATTCCCTTTAAATTGCCAAATACACATAACAATCAGAAAGAATCCCTAACCTCCAAACGCGTAATATCTTTCACCTATTTATTGTGAGTTGTGAAATACACGGGCTGCGTGACATAAAATTGCTTCTGAAATTTTATAGAGACTCAGAGAAAAAAGAATTAGAAAAGTTTCAGTTTTTAGGGTTTTACAGAAGAGAGAGAGAGAGAGAGAGAGAGAGAGAATGGGACATTGCTTTTCAGATTTGGAGATCAGCCTCTTCCTCTCTGTTCAAGCTCTCTAAAGTTTGAACCTCTTCCTCCCTGTTCAAGCTTTCAAGTTTCAACATCTTCCTCTCTGTGTCCCATGCCTTCAACCCCAGTTTGCAAATGTCAATGAATCAATGGTGCCACCAGGCCCACCACCTGCCAACGCTGTCCTAGTGTTAGGCTGAGAACCTAGCAACGCCGTCCCACTGTTAGGCTCTCGTCAGTGGCGTAAAGACAGAGTGGCCAATAAACGGTTCAACCATACCGGTTCCGATTTTACGGTTCAACCGTCCGGTTTTCAGTTCATTCCGGTTTTTTTTTTTTTTTTTTGGTTATTTTTCGGTTTTTAATCATAACCGGACCGTATTAATGGCCGGAACCATGCTTATATTCCGTTCACGATTAGAACTGCTCGATATTTTAACCAATCAAAATGGTGCACGAGGTGAGTGATGAGATTGATACTCTATATCATCAGCATATGCCACGCGCACGCACGCACACACGTAATATCCCTCTTGGTCTTTCAAGAATACTCAATGAATTTTACCAAGTTCTTTCTTAGCAATTTCTCTTCTTCATTTTCTGTTCCTTTTATATTTAAAAAAAAAAAAAAGAAGTTTTCTTCTCCCCTCCGTTTATATTAGTATTTATATCTCTCGCCTTTCTCGTGAATTCTTGTTTTTTGTTGAGAAAAAACTCTTTCGCGATTTCAAATTCCAACAACCTACGCATACGCTTCTCCCATAAATAGAAATTGAGGAAAAAGAGTCCCAACTTCATAATTTCTATTTTTGAAAACACGCATTGTTGATTTCAGCGCACGAAATAAGACCCTGTGAATAAATTGAATACTATACCACTATTACTAGTGTATATTCAACTAAAAAACTACTACTACACAAAACCAAAATTCCTTTTCCTGAAATTCCCTTTAAATTGCCAAATACACATAACAATCAGAAAGAATCCCTAACCTCCAAACGCGTAATATCTTTCACCTATTTATTGTGAGTTGTGAAATACACGGGCTGCGTGACATAAAATTGCTTCTGAAATTTTATAGAGACTCAGAGAGAAAAAAAGAATTAGAAAAGTTTCAGTTTTTAGGGTTTTACAGAAGAGAGAGAGAGAGAGAGAATGGGACATTGCTTTTCAGATTTGGAGGGAGGAAAGCAGGCCGTGGGTGGGGCCCAACAGAGGCCCACTAGTGCCAACGATGGTGGTCACAACGACGCCGTTGACTTCTTCTACAGGTCCCGTGGCCTTCAACCTCTATTCACTCAAATTGAGGTATTATATCAATATTTGATGTGTATGTGTACCAACTGTGTTATTGTTTATTCTGTACCCCACACTGGGTCCGACTCAGACCAATTTAGTCAATTCCCTGAATTATTTATTTCACTTGCTCTTTTTTTTTTTTTTTTTTTTTTAAATGTTTGTTAGATTTACTAGTGCTTATTGTGTTTGTATATTTTTTTTTTTTTTTTTTTTTAATGTTTGTTAGATTTACTAGTGCTTATTGTGTTTGTATTAACTGTGTCAATTTTAATGTTTAGTGTAATGCTTAGTAGTACACACTCTGCCACATGTTTTTGATTTTATCCTGGGTTAAAATTGTGAAAAAATGTGTACCAATGTATTTTGGTCTAGCTTGCTTTTAAGGAAAAAAAAAACCTAAAAGAGAAGGTACACTTTTTTAAAGTCACACTTTTTTATTTAGGTAGGAATAGGATCATGCTTATTTTTTTTAAGCAAAATAAACCAGTAGAACAAGTTAGTATAGTATGTTATTAGATTATTATCTATGGTAATTGCTATTAGAATTTTGATACTGAAGGGACAAGATTTACAGGGCTTGAGATTGTTTTCAATTTCCTACAAATTATAGGTGGACTGAAATTTTAATATACAATACTTTTGATTCGAATATCTTGAATGATGGTTTATTTAATTCCACAGTGAATTAGAGCATGAGAAATGCTTTGACACGTAGTGGAGGTTGCATCCTGGGGATTTCTTTGGCTGAGAGTTTCATACTTAAGAGCATGACAAATCTTTGGGAGAGAACTACACTGCATTCTTGTTGTAGAACTTGGTCTCTGATTTCATCATGAGAATATTTTAACTCATGAATTATATACATGTTACCTGATTTTTAACGAGAATAATATGATTCACGAATTAGATACATGTTACCTGATTATTAATTCATTACATTGGATGTTGCTTTGAAAACAATAGTACTGAGAACAAGAATAACATAAATATGGTTATTCTTATAAGTGAAAGATTTCTTGTTCAGGAAAAGTTCTCTAGTGATACTAATTTGTTGCTATCATTGTTGCTCAAATAAATGTGAGGCATGTAACTCAGTCATAAAAGATTTTTGGAATGTCCGCTATTGGACCTAACAAAGAAATAATAATAATAATAATTTTGTATTCATTTGTGTGGTTTGTGTTGTACATAGACATATCGAATTAATTATCATTGCATAGTGGAAGGATTTTTTCTTATTTCAATGGTGTTTTACCTTAGGACATGTTTGATACACTGTAATAGATTCTATAATGGAATAACTATTCATTAGAAATAATCATTCAATTGTTTGGTTGTGTTTTTATTATAAGGAATAGTTATTCATTTGGAATGACTATTCTTTAAAACAAAGAATAATTATTCCTTACCAAAATGAGTGTAACTGCTATTTCTTAACCTACTTAATAATTATGAAATATAAATTTCCCAAAAAGCTCCAAGCCACTACACGTGCTCTTCCTCACCAATAGCCATGTATCCTTTCCCCATTTCCTCTTTCTCTCTACCATTGTTTTTCATGGTTTCCTTATTGAGTCTTGATTGATAAGCATTTTTCCCCTCTTTTCCCATTGTTCTACCAAAATTGCACTTCATGAGGTTCTATTGTTTTCAATTTCTGGAAAATTCATTGTTTTAAATTTCTTTTAATTCTCCATTTCAACTAGGAAGAATGCTAGCACCAATCAACTATTCCTAGAAAAGCAACACGCTCTCCCCCTCTCTCTTTGGTGCGAACATGGAACATGGAGATATTATCTTTTTTTTTTTGTTTGTTTATTTTATATTTATAAAAATATTAAGTTTGACAATAAACAATAATATTAATTCTATATTCTTTTTACAGTTATAGATAATAGAATGTTGAGCAAGATTCAGAAATTACTAAAAAAAAAGAAGGAAAGCAAGATTCACAAAAAGTGTAAATATATAATTCATTTTAAAAAGAGTACTTAAGGAAAATTTTCTAATATGATGCAATTCCACAGTTCTATTCCTATGTTATCAACAAACTGATGAATATGAATAATCATTACATTTCATCTACTTTTATTCCTTGTAATGGTTATTTCTATTACAATGTAATCACTGTTATAGTATACCAAACGTGCATTCTTGTCAAGCTTGGAGTTTATGTACTACACTATGGCCAGGGCATGCAAGCCAGGGAAATGTTATTAACATGGTGATCCATTATGTACTGCACTTTGGCATATCATCTATGAACGGTTTCTCAGAATTTGAGAATAGATAGTATAGTTAGGTTTCCACTGTGTTCCGTTGTTTCACAGCAACAGATCTTTTTCATACATGTTAATTCTTTTCAAGATGTTGGTGTTTGCATGTTCTTTATATGGTTGAGTTACTGTGTTTCTACCTTAGGTTCACATCAATGAACCCACCTGAACTCTTTTTAAAGTTGCACTACAAAATGCTCCCCCAAGGGGAACATTAGCAAGATTCCCATTTTGTGGTGCCAGTTCAAAGATGGAGCATCAGATAAAAGCACTGATTCCAAAATTTTGTTTGTTGTGTGTAATATTGTATATCTATATTCATTTGCTTGTATTGAAGTACCTTTATTCTATCTCCAACTAATGGACATCACAGAGTATTTTGGTTCACCCCTTCACCATTTATGAGTGACATTTTATAAAGCTCCTAAGCAATCATGCATCATGATATAATTTAACTCAAGATCGGATCATTAGTGTTGTGTATTTTGACACTGGAATTGTTATTCAATTTACGTCAATGGCTCTTCTATTTTGTCTTTTCTTTTCATATTATTCTATACGTTAGCCCTTTGTGGTTTCTCATTATGTATTTATGCATTTTTGTGTTTCAATTTTATGTTGCAGTTATCTCTATCAGCATCTAACTTGCTTGATCGTGATATCACTTCAAAGGTATTCATCTCTATAGATAACATCATTTTATAGTGAGATAATTACAAGGTCATGCAATAATTTCTCAATGTGCTAAATATTTTGGTAATTTACTAGGGTCTGTTTGTTTTTACTTTATAATGCCAGCATATTATTACCATCAGTTTATGTACAACCTTTTAAAACTTTACTCTTTTTTGGATTCAATTGTACTTTTACACAACTTTTTTTTTTTTTTTAATTTGTCAACGAAAAAAAGCTCATCCAAACATTGTGCTCCCTCCTTTTGTTTTAGTGTGAAGTTCGAGTCGTTTTGTTTTCATTTGCCCTTCATATTTCCTATACTTGACTAGGTTTGGGAAGTAATGATTTGAATCACATTCTGTTGAGATTTTTCATAGCGGAAGTTTTTTTAGAATAATAAATTTTGCAATCAGGAATGATGTATCTTATCAAATATTATGTAATAAGTCTTCATTTGCTACACACACCATACCACTCTTCACTTCCTCTTTTGTTTCATATTTCACTTGCATTTTTGTACCCTTGAAAATGATGGGAGTCCTTATATAGAATGAAATACCAACCAATACTAGTATTCAAAACTAAGGAAACAAGAAATACAAGCCTATGACCTATAAGTAAAATAAAGACACATTACATACACCTTTCAAGCCAACTTGTTTCATCTTTTGATAATCAAAGACAACAACTCACCTACTAAAGTGAGAAATTGTTTTTTTTCTTATTTGTAGTTTACCACCCAACCTAAGCTAGTAAGGATATGCCATACTAAATAACACATGCAAAATGCTTTAAAAAAATGGCTATTGCTAGACTGGGAGTTTTTCTTATTACTAAATAACACATGGAAACTTACTATAATTTGTGGATTCAAGTCTGGAATTCGGCCTCTCCAAAAAAAATTGGCTGCCTACTAATCACCTCTCTCAAATGACATTTCTTATGGGGATGGTCCCATACTTAAGGAGGTTTGCTATTTCTAATAAATGTTCTCATATATCTAAAGGTCTTAAGTTCGACAATCCTTGGTAGTTTGTTTATGTGCTTATATGACATGCATGCATGCCATAGTCTTACTATGGTTTTTGCTAATATATACTTTATTTCATTTAGAGTGATCCCATGGCTGTGGTGTATGCAAAGAAAATAGATGGTAAACTAGAGGAGTTAGGTCGCACTGAGGTTGTACTGAATAGTTTGAATCCTGCATGGATAGAAAAAGTTACAGTTGCATTCCAGTTCGAGATCGTGCAGCCATTGGTGTAAGCTTTACAAATTGCTTTAAGTGCTTATCTTTGTTTAGATATGTCTTGATTTACTCTAAGTGATGTTTTAATTTGACTGATTGGCTCATGCTTGCCCCTTTTTTTTTTTTTGGCTCCAGTTTTCATGTGTATGATGTGGATACAAAATATCATAATATACCTGTGAAGGTATATATATCAATTTCTGCACTTTAAGTATCCATTACTTTAATTCATGTTTTTTATGTTGTGTTTGTTCAATTATTTTGCTCTATTAATAAATTACATACATAAAAGTGTACATGCTAAGTTTTCTTGTAGCATCTCTGCCAATCTTCAAGTTTTGAATAATGCAATATGCAAGATAAAACTTTTAACCACATTTTTTAGTTTTAACGTAAGAAATGTGTATTCACAAGATCACACTATATTTTTGTGGGTATGCTAAACACTAAATTTGTCAATCCATGTTCAAAAACATTGAAGTGGAAACAAAAGTTATTAGTGAACAATTATAAATGAATATTTTATATTAAGTGTGTTATATATCTTAGACAATCTCAGAGAAAGTCAATTTGACAATAGGCATAGATGCGACTATGCATGGTATAATTGTATGGGAAAGCACTTGCTCAAAATTATTATGAAATGATTTTTATTTATTTTTATTTTTTGTGTGTGTTGCATTTACAACTTTCAAAATAACTAAATTGGATTTGTCGCTGGTGGCAATTTGTCCCTGATACAGTAAAGAGGTTATATAACAAATAAGAAATGAAAGTAATTCATCAAAAAAAAAAAAAAGTAGGAGACAATTTAGTTGAAACTCAATTTGAAGCCCGCCAAGTAATATTTGTGATGTTTATATTTTTTTTAATAATTGTTAACTCTATGGTTGTAATTATGGTAATTTGTACCAAGCATGGAATGCATATTTTATTGCGCTGGACATACTATTTACTAGGAGCAATTACACAAAAAAGCCAAATTTGGTTGGTTAACCATATCCATTATAAATTGATAGATACTTTTAAAGATTGTTGCAGTTTAACCATATATAGATATGAGAAAATAAGGCAACAACTTAAAAAGGATTATATAAATTTTAATTTGTTATCACCTCATCCAGAATAATCTAATAGATTTAGTTGATGATGAAGTTTTTTGTTTGAAATTTTATTTCTGTTGCCTTGCAGACGCTAAAATTGAAGGATCAAGAATTTCTTGGAGAGGCCACTTGTGTTCTATCAGAGGTATATCCCCTTGTCTTCAGTTGGGCTCATTGAAATTATATCATGTATATCCCTCAAGCTAGTGAAATTTGAGTATAAAGTTGTTTTAATTTTCAGTATATTCTTGTTAAAAAATTTCAAAGGCAGAAAGAAAATTGGGAGAGCTACTTCACTATGTTAATGTTATTTTAAGATTTTGAGCATCGTATTTTAGACCACCACTGATGTAGTGAAAAAGTACATTTCAAATGTAATTAGTGGCTTAATTCTTTCAGAGTAATTTGGTTTACATATACTAAACTTTGGTTTTTGTTTTTCCTCCAATTCTTTCTTTTTATTCTCATGGCAGATAGTGACTAAACAAACTCGAAGTTTAACCCTAAATCTCCATATCAAAAATGGGCATATGGGCTTGAGGAACTTTGGGGCACTCACTATCCATGCAGAGGAAACAGTTGCTTCGAGGAGTTGTGTTGAGATGATAGTCCATTGTTCCCACTTGGATAACAAGGACCTATTCTCTAAAAGTGTATGTATTTGCAAAGTAGATACCTTAATGTTTAACGTTACGTAAGTATACATATTCTTAATTGTGTTTATTTTATAAATTTCTTCATTTATTTTAGGATCCTTTTTTAAGAATATCTAGAATCGTTGAGGCTGGAGGTTCTGTTCCAATATTCAAGACTGAAGTGGTGAAGAACAATTTGAATCCAATTTGGAAACCCCTATGCCTGAGTGTACAGCAGTTTGGAAGTAAGGTAAGCTTGTCAATTTATAATTCTTGGTTTCCTATTAGATTATAATTATATGATGTTTTGTTATTTTGATAATTACTGAAGATTCACATGGCATATGCAATTTGACTTGCTACAGGATAACCCATTAATTATTGAGTGCTTTGATTTCAATAGCAATGGCAATCATGTGCTTATTGGGTAAGTTAAATTTCTTGATGTCCATATTTGTTTTGTATTATTTTCACTTTTCACCTTTTGTTTTTTTTCAGTTTTCACGATTTAGTCTTGTTACTAAAAGATGATATTGATCTTAAAATAATCAGTAAGCTCCAGAAATCAGTGGCAGACTTGGAAAAATTTCATAAAGAAAGAAGTGGTGCAAATCTCACCTTACCATCTTCTCATCATGGTCGTGATAAGGTACTTTATTCATACTTGTAATTATTATTATTATTTTTAAATAAAATATTTTTAGTCTTTGTGTTTAAATTTGGATTTCCTTTTTAATTGATCAATATAGGTTTTGAAGGGACAGCTGTTTGTGGATCAATTTTGTGAAAAGCAACAGTATAGCTTTTTGGATTATATTTCTAGTGGATTTGAGCTTAACTTTATGGTTGCTATTGACTTTACAGGTAAATTATTTCACATTCTAGAGGAGTTATATAGTTTTATTTTATATGTGTGGATTTTTTTGGTTCTCTTTTTCCTCGGTTTAAATGACTTGGCTAATGACTTATTTATACTTTGAATATTCAATATATTTTTTAGCCTCAAATGGAAACCCTCGGAATCCAGATTCGTTACACTACATTGATCCTTCTGGTCGGCTGAATTCTTATCAACGGGTAAGGCTGTGCATCCTCTAGTGCTCCCAAGAGGGTGGTTGCTTTTCTCTGGCACTTGTATGTTTGTATTTTTCTAAACATTAGGTGCAAGAGATTCTTGGACTGAATGGCATCTCTTCCCCCATGCAGTTTTAATCCTATATGGGTTCTTGAGGCATAAAACAACTTGGGAATGGGAAATTGCTTTTAGAATAAGAAAACTTAGATTTTACATTGAATTGGTCAATGCAAATGTCTGTAAATAATTGTCTTTTATGTCTGTCATGACCTAATATGACCAAGCTGATTGTTTTACATATCAAACTTCGCTCGCTGGTGCATTTACTCCCAACTAAAGCAGAATATAAGCATTTAGGTGATTGCTTAGTGGTAATGGCTTTCTTTATGGTGCCTCATATCTATGGTTCAAAGCTCACCCTCATCCTCCCCCTCTCACTATCTACTTTTCCCCAAAAAAAAAAGAAAAAAAAAAAGGCCTTAATGTAGCTCATGTAAGAGCTATATAATAGAGAAAAAACCATATGTGTAACATGTCTTAGAAAGTGACATTTGTATAAAGTATGTTTTGTATTTCTGAAATTTTTGTTAGGGGGTCTTCTGTTAGCATATACTTCAAAGAAATCATCATTGA
The DNA here is from genome assembly GCF_002906115.3 of Quercus suber. Classification (NCBI taxonomy): domain Eukaryota; kingdom Viridiplantae; phylum Streptophyta; class Magnoliopsida; order Fagales; family Fagaceae; genus Quercus; species Quercus suber. The sequence goes on from NW_027070226.1 coordinate 23,767, forward strand.
TTGAAGAAGTAATTGTCTACTTAATATATTAAACTTGCAGGCTATATTGGAGGTTGGGGAGGTCATTCAGTTTTATGATTCTGATAGGCGCTTTCCTGCTTGGGGCTTTGGAGGAAGAACATGTGATGGGACCACATCACATTGTTTTAACTTGAATGGAAGTGCAGGTGCCTTTGAGGTGAGAGAAACTGACTTTATAATGCTTTGAATTGCTTAATCATTGAAGAATCTGGTTGTCATATTGTCTAAAAATATTTATCTTCTTTATACTGCACACAAACATCTCACTCTCTCTCTCCTTTTACTACTTTTAATAGATTGTTTGCTTAGGATTTCCCATTTTCTACATCACCATCATTTTCAACCAATCTTTTTTTTTTTTTTTTTTGAAAGTTCAAAAACCCCACTTACAACTAACACATTCAAAAACCCCAAACACTAAATTTTGTCCTCAAAAGATTTGAGAAAGTTCAGAGGCCCTCAATGCAAATTAAATGGATTGACTTATCACCTAATACACTTAGGAACATCATATGTTTTGCTTCGTAACCAGAAGATTAGATATCTTAGAAAATGATTGATGGTACCATAAGATGCATCTCTCATGTGTTTTAAGTTAACAACTGTTGAGTATAGTTGATAAGATTCTGAACACTGCATTAAATTCTTTTAAGTAACCGCAAGTTTTTTTTTTGGGATGAATTATTTAATTTCTTTTATTTATCAATAGGTTGAAGGAGTGGAAGGCATCATGGCTGCTTATTCAAGTGCTCTACATAATGTTGCTTTGGTAGGACCTACTTTATTTGGCCAAGTGATCAACAAAGCTGCACAAATTGCTGGCCAGTCCATCTCATACAACAACAAGTACTTTGTTTTGCTCATTATTACGGTAAAGAGAATGTCTACTTTTTTTTTTTTTTTTTTTTTTCCAAAGGAAATGATAGTAGACTGAGCAGCACAATTACATTCTAGAGGAATACTAACAAAAAAGATATAGTACGAAAGCTTTAATAAATAATGGAAATATCCTCTAAAATCCAAGCAATTCTAGAGGACAGCTTAGGCTAAGAACTTTTATGGTGGGTAGCAAGGTTGAAGAACAGCCTCAATAGTGGAAATTTGAGCTTTTGTATTACACACCTTCACAAATCTCTTTTTTGCAGTCACTGGATCATCTTTGTCAATACCAATTTGAGTTTGGAACGTTATCAACAACATACATCTCACAATTTTCATCTTCTATATTTGTTACTTTTGATGAGGCAATCCAATTCCCATTAGCTAGTTCCAAATTTTGTAAAGTTATGGACCAACCACAATCCACTACAAAAGTCTTATAATTATCACTACCCCTATCACAACTCTCTTGTAAAATTCCCCTCTTATCTTTATCGATACACTTCTCTGAGTCAGTTACAAGGTCTGAATTTGAATTAGGTGGTCAAAAAAAAAAAAAAAGGCCTTAATGTAGCACATGTAAGAGCTATATAATAGAGAAAAAACCATGTGTAACATGTCTTAGAAAGTGACATTTGTATAAAGTATGTTTTGTATTTCTGAAATTTTTGTTAGGGGGTCTTCTGTTAGCATATACTTCAAAGAAATCATCATTGATTGAAGAAGTAATTGTCTACCTAATATATTAAACTTGCAGGCTATATTGGAGGTTGGAGAGGTCATTCAGTTTTATGATTCTGATAGGCGCTTTCCTGCTTGGGGCTTTGGAGGAAGAACATGTGATGGGACCACATCACATTGTTTTAACTTGAATGGAAGTGCAGGTGCCTTTGAGGTGAGAGAAACTGACTTTATAATGCTTTGAATTGCTTAATCATTGAAGAATCTGGTTGTCATATTGTCTGAAAATATTTATCTTCTTTATACTGCACACAAACATCTCTCTCTCTCTCTCTCCTTTTACTACTTTTAATAGATTGTTTGCTTAGGATTTCCCATTTTCTACATCACCATCATTTTCAACCAATCTTTTTTTTTTTTGAAAGTTCAAAAACCCCACTTACAACTAACAACACATTCAAAAACCCCAAACACTAAATTTTGTCCTCAAAAGATTTGAGAAAGTTCAAAGGCCCTCAATGCAAATTAAATGGATTGACTTATCACCTAATACACTTTAGGAACATCATATGTTTTGCTTCGTAACCAGAAGATTAGATATCTTAGAAAATGATTGATGGTACCATAAGATGCATCTCTCATGTGTTTTAAGTTAACAACTGTTGAGTATAAGTTGATAAGATTCTGAACACTGCATTAAATTCTTTAAGTAACCACAAGTTTTTTATTTTTTGGGATGAATTATTTAATTTCTTTTATTTATCAATAGGTTGAAGGAGTTGAAGGCATCATGGCTGCTTATTCAAGTGCTCTACATAATGTTGCTTTGGCAGGACCTACTTTATTTGGCCAAGTGATCAACAAAGCTGCACAAATTGCCGGCCAGTCCATCTCATACAACAAGTACTTTGTTTTGCTCATTATTACGGTAAAGAGAATGTCTACTTTTTTTTTTCCAAAGGAAATGATAGTAGACTTTATTTATTGAAATTCACGTTGTACAGTGGGAAAGAGAAAAAGGGGCATGTTCTAACCAAACAAAGGCCGACCCATTCTCTTTTGCAACACTAGCAAGACCTAGAGCAGCACAATTACATTCTGGAGGAATACTAACAAAAAAGATATAGTACGAAAGCTTTTATAAATAATGGAAATATCCTCTAAAATCCAAGCAATTCTAGAGGACAGCTTAGGCTAAGAACTTTTATGGAGGGTAGCAAGGTTGAAGAACAGCCTCAATAGTGGAAATTTGAGCTTTTGTATAACACACCTTCACAAATCTCTTTTTTGCAGTCACTGGATCATCTTTGTCAATACCAATTTGAGTTTGGAACGTTATCAACAACATACATCTCACAATTTTCATCTTCTATATTTGTTACTTTTGATGAGGCAATCCAATTCCCATTAGCTAGTTCCAAATTTTGTAAAGTTATGGACCAACCACAATCCACTACAAAAGTCTTATAATTATCACTACCCCTATCACAACTCTCTTGTAAAATTCCCCTCTTATCTTTATCGATACACTTCTCTGAGTCAGTTACAAGGTCTGAATTTGAATTAGGTGGTCTTACTTTCAAATCAGATGAGTTGTTATTCCCATGAGCATAGGGATCAACCTCCGAAGCCATTGTACCCTTGTCATCCTGAAAAATCTGGTGGACCATTACCTGTGCTGCTGGGACCACAGCTTCGTGTCTCCAGCAGGTTCAACTTAGTCATTGGCAAAACCAGTTCCAAATCATCCCCAGAAACAATGGCATCTTTGTCTACCTCCCAATTGTTTGGCATTGTGGTTTCACATTGGGAATGAAGATTATGTCGTGCAGAGCCTTGGATTTTTTGTCTCAGTGCCACTGCTTGCAGCCAATGTCTGGTTTGAATATTAAAAACATGAATTTAAAACTAAGCATTGTGGAATTTCACATCACTGGGACGTATCAAGATGTTGAAGAAGATGTCATAGTTTCTAGAAACAGACCCAGAAAGGTTAGAATCTTGTAGGCAAACAAGCTTGAGGTTCTACGTGCTCTAGGCTACAGAGAGACCCAGAGGGAACGAGAAGTTTTAATAACATGGTTCATAAAAGAAAAAGAAAAATTAGAGAATGTCTACTTTAGTTGATATTATCTATTATAAATTACAACTTTCATTGAAAAGGAGAGGTTTTATGTACAAAGGATGTATACACAAAGCTCTCTCGAATAAAAATGTTACTTTATTTGATCTCTCTTTCCATCAATTTTTCATTTGTTAATTAAATAAAATGTCATCTTTCTAGGATGGAGTCCTTACAGACCTACAAGAAACAAAAGACGCTTTGGTTAGGGCATCTGATCTTCCACTATCAATTCTCATAGTAGGAGTGGGAGGTGCTGATTTTACGCAAATGGAGGTATACTCTTGTTTTCCTAATATAATGGCCTTTTAGCTGTTAGACTCTTTTGATTGCTTTATTTCAATTATTTTGTACAATGAATGGTGGAAATTTAGCTTTTAGAATTTTCACTTGAATGAATGTAATATATCTTAATTTTTGGCAGGTGCTTGATGCTGACGATGGAAGACGATTAGAGAGCTCTACAGGTCGTGTAGCAACACGTGACATTGTACAATTTGTTCCAATGCGAGAAGTACATAGTGAGTACACAATGACACTTGTTTGTCTTAACAAAGCTTTTGTTATTACATCTAAAAGCATGCACTAACTGTAATTGTGCATTCATAAGTTTCTCCTTGTTGGTAATATGTTTTAAAAGCATGCCAAATTTGTGGGTCAAAGTTTTAGAAGACTTGTTGTAGCCAATAAATTTTGGACCAAATGACACTTTCTCCCTCCGTATGCATGGGATGGTGGGTAAGTATGGGTTTGAATTCCCCTAGCAAAAAAGCTTTAGATGATTGCTTACTCATATCGTAGAAAAGCCCAAATGGGTTTGTGCGAACTTTGAAAATGTATTAAACAAAGCCGTTGCATGGATTGCCATTGCCACTGCTGTCTTGACCCAGTCTTTGTCTATATTGTTGTTAACAATCTAATACACTTTGGAGCCACCATTTTCTAGTACCCATTGGACATGTTATAGGCAAAAAATGGGGTCATGGTTTCAATCTAGTGTGAATGTGAACTCAACAAGCTGATTTCTATGTATCTTACCTCTTGATGTTTTTTATCATCTATTTGAGCGTCTTATTATTTTTATCAATTGGAATTTGATGATTTCCTTATTTGTTCTATTATCTGTTTTGTCAATTGGAATTGATGATTTCCTTATTTGTTCATTTCGTTGTACTTCTTGTATTTTTTTTAAATGAGCTTCTTCATTTTGTTTCATCTAATAAGTTAGTTATGGTTTGTACAGGTGGGCAGATTTCTGTGGTTCAGGCTTTATTGGAAGAGCTACCTGGACAGTTTTTGACATACATGCGGGGTAGAGATATCAAGCCACGCCCTCTCCATGTAGCCCCAACGTCTGCTTGAGAACATTTTCTAGGTCCACAAGATGTGCAAATATGCTGATTTTGCTCGCAACAACTGAAAGTTTTAAAAGGTCTGAACCACTGGTCGACTTACCTGAAAGGAGCTTGTTATTAACAACATTTTTTTAGGCCTGAAGATTGAACCACTAATGGGTTGACTTGCCTGTAAAGATCTCTTTATTTCATCCTAATAGAAAAAAGTACAGTTGTTTTTTTCCTTTGAACTTTATCTTGTCTAGGGATAATTATACTTTTATTCAGCTTTTTATTTTTAAGTAAAATAAACCATTGAACAAAGTTATAATAAACAATTTAGTCTTGTAAAGGTGAAAGTATCCCTTGGGTTGTCTGTAGCTCGTTTCATAGAGTAGGTCTCATACAAGGATGTGGGGTCTATACTTGTGAAGTTCACATATTTGTGACTATGAGTTGCCTATTTTATTTGGAGATACTTTTGATCTTGCAAGGGGCCTTAATGGGGATTTGGGTTCACTCGTCCTTACGGAAGGTGTCAATGTCAAGGTGTGGGCCTTCATGTTTGTGAGAGGCCCACTATTAAGAGTTAAGTTGTAGTGTGAGAGAGCCTAAATAGGGATTTGGGTTTGGCTATTCTTATGGAAGGTGTTATTTCATTATGGAGAGGTACAAACATAAAACATTAAATTGATATATAGTTGGGTTGTTGTTGGCAAAAGGGAAAGTGTGTCGTAAATAAACAAGGAAAAGAGAAAGCAGTGCGCTTGCCCAGGAGGAGGGGGGTGGGGGTGGGGGAATGTGAAGACCCATCGTTTAAGAAGATTGGGTAAAAGCTTGGGATGGTGTCAGGCACCTAAGCCCACCTAATATGATGGGTTGGCCTCTACTTGTAGTACTTAGTCATTGTTTAATATGGGTCTCATTGAGTTGGTTCCCTCTTAAGCATGTTTAATTAAAATTTAAAATTAAATACATACAACACGGCTTAAAGAACTGTTATTTACAGGGTAAATGTCTTAATTTTATTTATAAATCTTAGGTTCTACATATAGAGTTATCAAACTCAAGATCTCCTATTTCAATACCATTGATAGTTTATCATAGTTTCAGGATAGTTTGTCATAGTTTCAAAGTAAATGGTATTTGTTTTTCGCTCCTTAGATATGAGTTAGAGACCTTGCTATATGTTTTTCACTCCTTAAAGATGGGCAAGGATGAGTAAAAAATGCATTAATTTGTCTACGAAACTACAAGATTCACTAATAAAACTTCATATGATTTCTTGGACTATATAATATCCTTGTCTTAGCTCCGAAGCCCCATGACAAAGCTACTATGAGTCTATATATGAGTCTCAACCTTATCCGTAACACACTGATACATTCTGGCAAACTTTTTGGTCCAATCCAATAAAGTCTACATCACACCCAAAAAAAAAAAAAAGACTACATCACACGTTCAACAGTAGAACCTACATTGAACAACTTCAATATAAATTATTTATATGTTCTAGAATTGAATCATTAATAAATTAAAAGACCAGTCTTCCTTTGAGTCATCCTCCAAGTCATCAACACCATTTTCCTACAATAAAAGATCAGTTCAAAGTAATGGCCCAAATGAAAAATTAATCCAAAAACATTAGATGAAAGAAAATTAATCCCAAAACAACACAACACTACATCATAATCAAATAAACAATAACATTCTTAATTTCCTATCTACCAAATATACATGCAATTGACACCTAAGTCAGAAGATCCACAAGCAAAAAAACAAATATCACTGCTTTTCAAACCAAATTCCTTAGAAGCAAAAATATGAAATTAAGACGATTAAAATTGAGTTTTTATATCAGTGATTTATGCCATCCCCATTTGTTAGGGGACATTTGCATTGGATGATTCTATATGTAGAAGATAGAGGTGGATGCGAGAGGCGTTCTACTCATATGATTTTGTCTTTTGATGTCAATAGTGAGAAATTCAAAGAGTTACCTCTGCCTGCTGATGAAGGAAGTTGTAGTGTGATATATCTCACATCATTCAAGGGGAAACTGGCTTTGATTAAATTAAGATATGGTCTCCATCTGGGTGATGAGGGAGTATGGTGTGTTGGATTCTTGGAATAAACTCAGTGTTGTACCAGTTGAAAGCACTAGAAATATCATCGGTTTTACCAAGTATGATTTACTTCTAATTCGAAAGAGGCCCCGGCTGGTCTACACCAACAGTGAATTAGAGAGGGAAGATAAGTCTGTTTTAATTGACCCCGAAACTCTACATGAGAATGAAATTAGTATTCCAGCTGATATCTATTCAGATTTAGCTACTCACATGGAGAGCCTTGCTTTACTTGATGGAGAAAATGTGGTATCTTACTAAGATGATGGTGCTATGTTGTATAAGAAGTGATATCATTACAGGTATGGATGAATTGAATCCCTTCTCTTGCTTTTCTTTGTTGCAGTAGGCAAGACGGGTTGGGCGGGTGGGCGGGTGGGTTGGACAGCCCTAGCAAGGATGAGTAAAAAATGCATTAATTTGTCTACGAAACTACAAGATTCACTAATAAAACTTCATATGATTTCTTGGACTATATAATAGCCTTGTCTTAGCTCCGAAGCCCCATGACAAAGCTACTATGAGTCTATATATGAGTCTCAACCTTATCCGTAACACACTGATACATTCTGGCAAACTTTTTGATCCAATCCAATAAAGTCTACATCACACCCAAAAAACAAAAAAAGACAACATCACACGTTCAACAGTAGAACCTACATTGAACAACTTCAATATAAATTATTTATATGTTCTAGAATTGAATCATTAATAAATTAAAAGATCAGTCTTCCTTTGAGTCATCCTCCAAGTCATCAACACCATTTTCCTACAATAAAAGATCAGTTCAAAGTAATGGCCCAAATGAAAAATTAATCCAAAAACATTAGATGAAAGAAAATTAATCCCAAAACAACACAACACTACATCATAATCAAATAAACAATAACATTCTTAATTTCTTATCTACCAAAAATACATGCAATTGACACCTAAGTCAGAAGATCCACAAGCAAAAAAACAAATATCACTGCTTTTCAAACCAAATTCCTTAGAAGCAAAAATATGAAATTAAGACGATTAAATTTGAGTTTTTATATCAGTGATTTATGCCATCCCCATTTGTTAGGGGACATTTGTATTGGATGATTCTATATGTAGAAGATAGAGGTGGACGCGAGAGGCATTCTACTCATATGATTTTGTCTTTTGATGTCAATAGTGAGAAATTCAAAGAGTTACCTCTGCCTGCTGATGAAGGAAGTTGTAGTGTGATATATCTCACATCATTCAAGGGGAAACTGGCTTTGATTAAATTAAGATATGGTCTCCATCTGGGTGATGAGGGAGTATGGTGTGTTGGATTCTTGGAATAAATTCAGTGTTGTACCAGTTGAAAGCACTAGAAATATCCATCGGTTTTACCAAGTATGATTTACTTCTAATTCGAAAGAGGCCCCGGCTGGTCTACACCAACAGTGAATTAGAGAGGGAAGATAAGTCTGTTTTAATTGACCCCGAAACTCTACATGAGAATGAAATTAGTATTCCAGCTGATATCTATTCAGATTTAGCTACTCACATGGAGAGCCTTGCTTTACTTGATGGAGAAAATGTGGTATCTTACTAAGATGATGGTGCTATGTTGTATAAGAAGTGATATCATTACAGGTATGGATGAATTGAATCCCTTCTCTTGCTTTTCTTTGTTGCAGTAGGCAAGATAGCATTGTTAAAACCATAATTTTTTCCCCAGATTTATATTATCCTTTTGTAGTTGGGGCTGTTTTATATTAGTGTTTGATATTGTTGGGGGATGATTTTTGCACGCAGAGTTTAATTTAAGATGTGGGAGAGCTGCAAGATTGAAAAGAAAGAATGTTTTCCGGGGAGAGAAGCAGAACAGGAATGCAACAAAGAGGAAGTGGACTCAAAGATGGAAGGAGGTGAGAACTTTGATCAGAAATATTAGTTTGACATCATATTGTTGCTACCTAACTCAGTTGATTTCCCTTTGTGCATGTATACATGTCGTACAAATTTTAAACAAGCCGTGTAAATAATCACCAATACATCATCATAAAGCAAATTACAAAGATTGAATGTATTTTTAAAAAATCTTAATTTGTGATAAACACCCTAGTTAGTTTTTTTTTTTTTTTACTGAAAACACCCTAGCTAGTTAAAAACGTGTATGTTACATGTTTAAATTTGAAAGTTAAATTCCGTAATAATCGTCTCTCATAACAATCGACTGCTCAAAAATATGGATATAAAGATAACAAAAATTTGAAGTTTGCCAATCCATTTGCCGTCTAGAAACTAGCAATCCTATCTAAAGTCAAAGGGAGTATAACATATTGTACATATCTATTATCTCATATATGATAACAATAAAGTAATATATATATATATATTTTATACAAAATATAAATTCTACTTTAATCTAATTTACGTATATATATGTGTGAAATTCTCTCATGGAGACTTGAGCACTAGCCTTTACCCCCCACACCTCACAAACACTTATATTTTTAGAGTGATTATTGCGCCAAAGGTGCATGGTGGTAATAAAGTAAAACACTTATGTTGAAATGTATTACTATAAAACACTAACAAAAAAAGTTTCTAATGAATATTTTATTAATTTATTAAAATCCTAATTACCCAAAATTAAAAACTAAAGCTGCCAGATACAAATCCCAATTTGTTAATGTTGCTGTAAGTCGGTGCATTATAGTTCCTTAACCCAAAAAAAAAAAAAAAAAAAAAAAAAAAAAAAAAACGCTAAAATTGGAGTACAAATTTTTACTACAAAAAATTTACAAGTTAATGTGCCAATGAATGAGATTGGTGTGACCACAACATGATACTAAATGACTATTTGAATTATTATTATTATTATTTTTTAATGATTATTGACACCAATACCTATGTAGTAAAATTTGTAATAGCCCTAACATATATACCTAAAAAAAAATTTGTTAGGATGTTCTATGGATTAAATCACATTTGACAAAAGTTAAAGGTCATGATATAAAGATTAAAGTATTAATCTCAATAACATATATGGTAAATGTTTCCATATTTTTATTTAGAATTTTTTTAAAAAATAAACGTAACTTACTCGTATCATTCTTTATTCATTTTCATATCTTTATGCCAAATTTTTGAAACGTACTTTTTCTGAAAGATACCGAATTATACTCGTCCGTATACTTACAGTATTAAACCCATAGCGTATTTTATTAAATATGATAAACACCTACATTACAACTTCAACAAATTTATTTTAATTTTAATGAGTTCTTAAAATACAAATTCAACCCTAGCTGAGAATGCAAAAAACATGGGGGCTCTATCCTGAGTCTCCAATAAGAAAAGACTCGTCACAATAAAAAGGGCCCTATCTTGTGAGTGCATAAGATAATTTCAACTGAGTTAGGTGGTTGAACTTGGAATCTCGTTGAGACCCAATGTTTTTTTACTACAATGTGAATACTTTTAAGGCATTACCATTTGTTAGTGGGCATTTACATTGGATGTTAAAAATCGTAGAACATGTAGGTGGACAGGAGACAAATTCTGCCGATATGCTTTTGTCATTTGATGTCAATAGTGAGAAATTCAAACAGCTACCACTGCCTGATGATGAAGGAAGTTGTTTTACGAAACTCATTACATCATTCAAGGGGAAACTGGCTATGATTAAATTTAAAATTGTTGCCTAACAACATAGCACGCTATGCTCAATTTGGGTGATGAGGGAGTATGGTGTGATTGATTCTTGGAATAAACTTCGTGTTCTATCAATTGAAAATTTTTTATGCTTTCATTAGTTTCACCAAGTATGGCTTACTTCTAGCTCAAAAAGGGTCTTTGCTGGTCCCTACCAATAGTGAATTCCAGAGGAAATATAAGAATGTTTTAATTGACTCTGAAACTCTACAAGAGAAGGAGATTGGTAATCAATTTGATTATCATTCTAATGTAGCTACTTACATGGAGAACCTTGTTTTACTTGATGGAGCAAATGTGGTATCTTACTAGGAAGATGGTACTATGTGTCTAATAAGGAATGTCATAACAGGTATGGATGAATTGAAACCCTTGTCATTCTTTACTGGTTGCAATAGGCATGTTAGTAAAACCCTAATTTTTGCTCGAGATTTATATTACCTTTTATGATTGTGGCTGTTATTATTAGTATTTGATATTGTTGTTGTTGTTGAGTTATTTTATTTTATTTATTTATTTTTTGTGACCAGAAGTATTTGGTACTTTTTGGTGATTGATTGTTTCACACATAGTGAACCAATAAAAATAATGAGTCAACATAACCTTGTTTGCTTTTGTGTTTTTGTTGTGTGCTAAAAAGAACTCATTAGAGTTATCCTACTATTTTTTTTTTCTTTCTTAATTATAAAAAATAAATGTCAAAATAGATATAGGATAGAAAAGGAATAAAAAGGAAAAAATAAATGGTACAGGAAATGCTGTCTTCTTGGAAGGGGAGGTTTGGTGGGAGAAGTAGTTGGGGACTTGGAATGCGATCTTCTGTTGTTTCATGTGGTGCTTATAGAGAGAAAGGAATAGTCATTGACTTGTTGTTTTGACGGGTAAGAGTTAAGAGTGGCGAAATTGAAATATTTATTATTAAATTCTCTAGGTCTACATTAATCATTTGTAGTATTTTTTTATTTCCTATTTTTCTAAAATCTTTCGTTTTTCAGTTTGCAGCTTTGCCCTTTGTACAGTTCCTGTCATCCAGTGTACTCAGGTAGTTACACTTATGCTGTTTTTAATCAAGTGTGTGTGTGTATATATATATGGAGAGAGAGAGAGAGAGAGAGAGAGAGAGAGGAAACTCAAAATTGAACCCTATGGTGTGTCTTTGTGGAAACATAATCAAAATGAATGTATGAGGTTTTCTGAACCATCAAGTTTGAGGTGGGTTGTGTTTCTTGTATTCGCTTTTGGCTTGATCCATGGGTGATCCTTAGGGGGGCCTTTTTGGCACCATTTTCAATTGCCCTAAATAAGGAAACTTATGTGGCATACTAAATGTGTTGGACTAATGGAGTTATTCATTGGATATTCTCTTTACCAGATCTGTCCATGATTGGAAGATGGAAATTTTACAATATTTTCTTGTCCTTCTCTATTCACAAATAATTGGTAGGGCTTAGAATGACCATATTTATTGAATTCCTGCTAGTAGTATTTTTGAAGTTAAGTCCTACTCTAAGGCTTTTAGTAACGAAAACCTTCATATAGCTTAAAATGAGAATCTCCATTATTTTTTCAAACTTGAAAAAGTAAAAAATAATAAATGTGAGTTGGTAAAATTTATTATCGAAATTGAAACTTTTACACACCTAGCATGTGTGTTACAACCATAATTGGCAAATAATTAATTTGGTCCCAGTTTTTGTTCTCTTTGAAAAAAGTTAGTTTTAGTAACTTTTTAAGTATAATTGATGAATAAGTTGCTCTTTTAGAGCTTGATGTAGTCGGTCACAATGAGAGAGCTTGGAAGAATTTGGAGAATTCGGGAAAAGGATGAAGGGAAGATCGAAAAAGTGAGAAAGGCTTACTTGTGCAATTGTTGTGGTGTGATTTTTTCAAGGGGTGGATTCTGTGTCTTACTTCTATTGGCCCATAGCCAGAAGCTGTTGTCCATAGTTGTTGTCAACCCCATAGTAAGCAAGTGGGGATTTTTTGTGATTAGGGAGCCAAAAAATAAGTACCATTTTTGCTCTCTCTCTCTCTCTCTCTCTCTCTCTCTCTCTCTCTCTCTGTGTTCAAAGTGGGGGCGGTGGGGGAGGGGGGGTGTTGGTCGAAAGCCATGTCAACTAAAAAATTTACTTGAAGATTTACTTAACAAAACTAAAATCAAACATTATAATAAACTAATCTCTACACAATAGGAAAACAATTCGAGATGAGATCAAAGCTCCAAATAATTCAATCTATTATATATTTTTCATTTCTTTCCTTTACAACTTTCCTTTATTTTTCTTCATATTTTTTTCCTTCTACTTAAGTACTCAAAACATTATTTGAGGAAATACAATATGTTGTTTGATTTTACTCATTAAGGAGGAATTAAGTAGATCTGGGAAATGACTTCCTTCAATTCATAGAAACGGACATATACATGAAATTTATTTCATTGTTAAAGAGAAATTATATTTTATCACCTTAAATTATACCAAATTACACTTTGCACCTTAAAATTTTCGAATGCACATTTTGCACTATAAACTAGGACTCTTTTTACACTTTGCACATCAACGTTAAGTTCATCGTTAACTTGGATAGAAAAGTATGACATAACATAAAAAATATTTAATTGTCCCTCTTCTCAGTTCTTAAAAATAAATAAGAAATTATACTTTACTACTCTAAATTATATTCTTTATTACACTTTATATCATAAACTTAAAATTTTCATCCAAGTTGACATCAAACTTGACGTCAAGGTACAAAGTGTAATAAAGATTACAGTTTAAGATGTAAAATATACATTTAAAAAATTTAAAGTGCAAAGTGTAATATGAAGTACAATTTGTAAAATGTAATTTTCCCATTTTGAAATGACACAACTCAGTGAGCTCATATTTATTAGATTAAAAAACAAAAAGGTAGCTTAATTAGTTGACTGATGTTATACTGTTTCACAGTTAACATACACCCTGTCTCTTCTTCAGTTGGAAAATGTCCCAAATGAAAGAAGAAGAACGAGGAGCGATCCTGCGACGTAGGACGAAGCACGATGATGATCTCCCGGACGAAATCGTGTTGGACATTTTAGCAAAGCTACCCGTGAAATCTCTCCTAAGATTCAGGTGCGTTTGCAAACCCTGGTACTCTGTCTTCCATAGCCAACCCCAATTTCATCACTACCCACCTCCTTAATCACAATCACCATCACGGTTATGTCATACACATTCGTTGGTATATTCCCAAACCTTCATCCGGTTCTTCACGTTCTAGCGGCCAAGTCTGTACTCTCACTTGCGACCGCACCTATGAAACCATATCCGAGTTTAGAGTTCCCTTCACTTGTCAATCTGGGTTTCCCCATTTTGTGGGTTCATGTAATGGAATATTGTGTTTCATTGATTATAATGTAGCAGGGTCTAATGTTGTTGTTTACTTGTGCCCCAGTATTAGAAAATTTAAGAGGTTGCCTGATAACCAGTCTCCCATTTTGAAGTTCGGAATTGGGTATGATTCCCAGAATAATGACTTCAAGGTTGTTGGGATTTCACGGACTCCCCCTGATGTTCGGGTGTACTCATTAAATTCGGATTCATGGAAAAGAGTTGAACTTGGAATCTCGTTGGGACCCAATTTTTTTTACAGCAATGTGAATGATTATAAGGCATTACCATTTGTTAGTGGACATTTACATTAGATGTTAAAAAGTGTAGGTGGACAGGAGAGGCATTCTGCTGATATGCTTTTGTCATTTGATGTCAATAGTGAGAAATTCGAATAGCTACCACTGCCTGATGATGAAGGAAGAGGAAGTTGTTTTATGAAATTCATTACTTCCTTCAAGGGGAAACTGGCTTTGATTAAATTTGAAAGTGGTGCCCAACCACATGGCACGCTATGCTCAATTTGGGTGATGAGGGAGTATGGTGTGATTGATTCCTGGAATAAACTTTGTGTTCTATCAATTGAAAATTTTAATTTTTGCATTAGTTTCACCAAGGATGGCTTACTTCTAGTTCAAAAAGGGCCTCTACTAGTCTCTACCAACGGTGAAATAGAGAGGAAATATAAGAATGTTTTAATTGACCCTGAAACTCTACATGAGAAGGAGATTGGTAATGAAGTTGATTATCGTTTTGATGTAGCCGCTTACATGGAGAACCTTGTTTTACTTGATGGAGCAAATGTGGTGTCTTACTAGGAAGATGGTGCTATGTGTCTAATAAGGAATATCATAACAGGTATGGATGAATTGAAACCCTTGTCATTCTTTTACTGGTTGCAGTAGGCATGTTAGTATTGTATTTTTGCTCCAGATTTATATTACCTTTTATGATTGTGGCTATTATTATTAGTATTTAATATTGTTGTTCATGTTGAGTTATTTTATTTTATTTATTTATTTTTTGTGACCAGAAGTATTTGATACTTTTTTGTGATTGATTGTTGCACACATAGTGAACCAATAACAATAATGAGTCAACATAACCTTGTTTTCTTGTGTGTCTGTGTTGTGTGCTAAAAAGAACTCATTAGAGTTATTCTACTATTTTTTTTTCTTTCTTAATTATAAAAAAAGAAATGGAAAAAGAGATATAGGATAGAAAAGGAATAAAAAGGAATAAATAAATGGTACAGGAAATGTTGTCTTCTTGGAGGGGGAGGTTTGGTGGGAGAAGCAGCAGGGGACTTGGAACGTGATCCCCTGGTGTCTCATATGGTGCTTATAGAGAGAAAGGAATAGTTGTTGACTTGTTTTGACAGGTAACTGTTAAAAGTGGCAAAGTTGAAATATCTATTGTTAAATTCTCTGTCTATATTAATCATTTTGTAGTATTTTTTTTTTCCTATTTTTCTAAAATCTTTTGTTTTTCAGTTTGTAGCTTTGCCCTTTGTACAGTTCCTGTCATCCAGTGTACTTGGGTAGTTACACTTATGCTGTTTTTAATCAAGTATATATATATATATAGAGAGAGAGAGAGAGAGAGAGAGAGAGAGAGAGAGAGAGAGGAAACTCAAAATTGAACCCTATGGTGTGTCTTTGTGGAAACATAATCAGAATGAATGTATGAGGTTTTTTGAACCATCAAGTTTGAGGTGGGTTGTGTTTCTTGTATTTGCTTTTGGCTTGATCCATGGGTGATCCTTAAGGGGGCCTTTTGGCACCATTTTCAATTGCCCTAAATAAGGACACTTATATGGCACACTAAATGTGTTGGACTAATGGAGTTATTCGTTGGGACTATTCATTGGGATATTCTCTTTACCAGATCAGTCCATGATTGGGAGATGGAGATTTTACAATATTTTCTTGGCCTTCTCTATTCACATAAAATTGGTAGGGCTTGGAATGACCATATTTATTGGATTCCTGATAGGAGTAGTATTTTTGAAGTTAAGTCCTACTGTAAGGCTTTCAGTAATGAAAACCTTCATATAGCTTAAAATGAGAATCTCCATTATTTTTTCAAACTTGAAAAAGTAAAAAATAATAAATGTGTAAAATTTATTATCTGAATTTAAACTTTTTACACACCTAGCATGTGTGTTACAACCATAATTGGCAAATAATGAATTTGGTCCCAGTTATTGTTCTCTTTGAAAAAAGTTAGTTTTAGTAACTTTTTAAGTATAATTGACAAATAAGTTGCTCTTTTAGAGCTTGATGTAGAGCTTGATGTAGTCAGTGATAATGAGAGAACTTAGAAGAATTTGGAGAATTTGGGAAAAGGATGAAGGGAAGATTGAAAAAGTGAGAGAATGGCTTACTTGCGCAATTGCCGTGGTGTGATTTTTCCAAGGGGTGGATTCTGTGTCTTACCGCTGTTGGCCCATAGCCAGATGCTGTTGTCCACAGTTGTTGTCAACCCCATAGTAAGCAAGAGGGGATTTTTTGTGATTAGGGAGCCAAAAAATAAAAACCATTTTTGCTCTCTCTCTCTCTCTCTCTCTCTCTTCAAAATATTTATTATTAAATTTATTATAAAAATATAAATTTAAAATTAGTTTTTTTTTTTTTAAAAACATGGTAGGTTATTAAATAAATCTCTCTCTCTCTCTCTCTCTCTCTTCAAAATATTTATTATTAAATTTATTATAAAAATATAAATTTAAAATTAGTTTTTTTTTTTTTAAAAACATGGTAGGTTATTAAATAATATAGAATACATATAAAAATTCTTTTAAATTTCTAGAAACTCTTGGTTGAATAATAAAAAAATAATCCTATTAAAATTATATACAATAAATAATAAAGTGATTTTTGTTGTATACTTTTCTGATTGAAGATGAGAGTAAGGAAATGGAGAGGATTCGGTAGAAATTGAATTTAAGATGTAGGAGATTGAAGAGAAAGAATTTTTTCCAGACACAGAAGTAGAGCAGGAATGCTTCAAAGAGGAAGTGGACTCAAAGATGAATGGTGGTCAGAACTCTGATAAGATAATTGGGGTATCTTTTACAGAAAACATTGACGATGGTGGAAGCCCACCATTAAAGCAGCAGCAACATAAGAAGAAGATGAAGTTTTTGTTTGGAAAGTTTGGAAGTCTACCCAAGAAGGACGGCACTAGCAACCATAAGTGATTCCTCATGTGGGACAGTATCTTGTATGTGATGGATTTTTTTCCCTTCATTTTTATTGTTTACATTGCCCTTCTTATCTATATTGTATGAATAGGAGTGGTAATTTGAATTTGTATTTTGATGTACTGCTGCCCATTGTCTATTCTAAATGGATATGTTAGTTGTTGCAAAGAGCTGCATAATTTTGTCTTGATGTGGAGTAGTCTATTAGGATAAATCACATATTAGTTATCACTATTAATTGTTGCAGAGTTTAAACATTATTACTGCATAGAGAATTGCTGTTTGCAAAGGGAATCACACAATTTGTTTCTTTTGCTGGAATTGAATTTCATCTGATATGGAAATAGTCTTATGAATCTAGCCAACTTTGCCATTTTGTATTTGATTGAAGTATGCCAACTGATTTAGGAAGTGAATTTCTATTTTGCCAAGTTCTAATGTGTCATGCATACGTTTAATCGTAGGGAAATTGCCTCCATCTCCAGTTGATTAACATTATCACATGGTAGGGAAAACCACTTACCTTGCAAGTGCAATGTTAGCTTTGTTGCATGTCAGACTCAAAATGCAAGGGAAGTTATTTGTTTGTTTGTTTATTTGGGTAAGTCGGGAATTTTCTGTTATGCACATGTGGAAGGGGATTTTCTTGAGAAATTTGTAGAGAATTTCTCTGTTAGTTGTTGACCGTGAAACAAGCACAAGTGCTTCCTTTGTTCCCATCGTATATGAGATAATCCACAAACTGTCTTGTGTCAGCCTTCCCATGTATTGGAAATGCTAATTGCCTAAGTACTGGTGTATCAGATGGCTTATTTCATAAGTTGTGGTGAATCTCAGAGTTCTGCTACATTGCTAATATTATATGTAAAGATTCAGATTGTTGTTATTGTGGTCAGCTGTATAAAATGCATACTCACAGTAGGGGTTATTTGTCAGTGTATATATGCATGCATACTTGTAGCCATAGGCAGTTGAGTGGGAGACATGTTTTATAGAGGACTGTCATTTACCCAACAAAATTATCATTTGTAACATGAAGCACCTAGAAACTCAAATTTTTAGCTACGGTGAAATTTGAAATAAGCTTTGCTTTGAAAAATCCCAAACGAATAGAAATACCTGGGTCAAAAAGAAGGGGAAATATTTTGGAAATTCCCCTCGAGATGAGTTAACAAACTCTTACTAGTAAGTACTGTACTGCTTATAAACTCCCAAACTCTTTGAGCACTTGTATCAAGTGTTCTAATTGCTAATTTTTAAGCATTTAGAACATCAAACACCAAAAACTCCAATACATCAGAGGTTGCAAAAGTCAAAAAAGATTTAGGATTTTTGAGTGTACACTCTTACTATTGGAAGCGTATGGCCACAAATGATAACACTAAATAATATTTTTTTATTCAATTTTTTTCTCTCTCTTCTGAAATCTTTGTTCTCTCTCTTTGCTCTGTCTCTCAATCTTCGCCTCTCTCTTTCTCTCTTCCCTCTCTCTCTCTTGTTTGCTGGTTTGCTAGTGGAGATTGGTATGGTTGCTGCTGGAGATCATTTAAGATAAACTGAATTCTTAGCAAACAGATAAAGAGGCCTAAAACATATTAATAACTAATAAAATCATTTTAAACAGATAAAGAGGCCGAAAACATGTCAATAACTAATAAAATATGTAATTCAACCAATTTCATAATTTTTTTTTTTCTTTCATTTCCAACTTCCCTTTCTTTCTCCTACCCTAACTAAGTACTCAAAGCCTATTTAAGGAAATACAATATGTTGATCTTTTATGTAGTTTTTATATCCCATTTTTCTAAAGTCCACTCGTATTTGGAATGGGTTAATCGGTTTCTAAAGTCATCAAGTTTGTGGTGGGGTCACGGTTCTCATATTCGCTTTTAGCTTGATCCATGGTGTGGGGAGGTGATCCTTAAGCAGGTCTTTCCGGCGCCATTTCGAATGGCCTGAAATAAGGAGACTTACATGGTAGCCTATATGTGTTGGAATAACAAAGTTCTTCATTGGGACATTCTCTTTACCAGGTCAGTCCATGATTGGGAGATGGAGGTTTTTCAATATTTTCTTCTCCTTCTTTATTCCCATAACATTGGTAGGGTTAGGGATGACTAGATTTGTTGGATTCATGCTAGGAGTAGTATTTTGAAGTTAAGTCCTACTTTAAGGCTCTCATAGAACTTAAAAGGAGAATGTCCCCTATATTTTCAAACTTGAAAAAAGACAAAAATAAGAAGCAACAAGAGATTTTTTATGATTGTGCCCTACTAGCTGGCTGGTATATTTGGTATTATACTATTATTGCATATAAATGTGTTTAGCTTCATTCTTTATGTTTCCAGAAAGCAGAATAGGTTAAAGAAATGAAGAAGCTTGTATTGTTTTGTTAGTTTTTCCATCTATCTCTTTTGTATTTTTTTTTTTCAATGTGATTCCTCATGTGGGAAAGTATCTTGTATGTGATGTAGATTTAAAAAAAAAAAAAAAAAAATTGCCTTCATTTTCAATGTGTTCATTGCCCTTCTTATCTAGATTTTATGAAAAGGAGTGGTAATCTGAATTTGTATCTTTTTGTGCTGCTGCCCATTGTCTATTTTAAATTGATATGTTAGTTGTTTGAAAGAGCTGCAAAATTTCATCTTGATGTGCAGTAGTCTATTAATTGGATAAATCAAATACCAGTTATCACTTTTAATTGTTGCAGAGTTTAAACATCATTACTGCATAGAGAATTGCTGTCTGCTAGGGGAATCACACAATTTGGTTACTTTTTCTGGAATTAAATTTCATCTGATATGGAAAAGGTCTTATGAACCTAGCCATATGATTGAAATATGCCAAATTGCCAACTGATTTAGTAAGTGAATTTTTATGTTGCCAAGTTCTGATGTGAAATGCAAAATGCAAGGAAAGTTCTTTTTTCTTAAAAAAAAGAAAAAAGAAATTTGAAGAGAATCTCTTTGTTAATTGTTGAGCTTGAAACAGGCATGCGTGCTTCCTTTGCTCTTAACATGTATGAAATAACCCACGAAGTTAGTCTTGTGTCAGCATTTTGATGTATTGGAATTGATGATTCCCTCAGCATTGGTGTATCATATGGCTTATTTCGTAAGTAGTTGTGAATCCAAGAGTTTGCAACATTGGGAATGTTGCATTTATAGTTTGTTGTTAGTTGGCTTATAGATGCTGTCTTGCATATTTGTAGTCGTAGGCAGATGAAGCTTAGGTAGGGTCTTGTCTTCTAGGTGCTTAGCCAGTGCCAAAACATATTATTAGTAACAATTAACAACTAATAAAATCATTTTGGATAAACTGATTTCTTAGACTTCGTAGTTCGTGCAAGCGATTTTGGGGGTGCGACCAATCCAAGAGTTAACTTTTTTCGTTAATAGTTGTAGCCCGTAGGATCATTATTAGCATTAACTATATATCTTACAACTTGTAAGACAAAATGTAATGCTTCAATGTTTTTCTGATTATAAGTCTGGGACACAATGACAGAAAAATTGTTTCTTAACGCCCTTTGGGCTAGTTCTTGCTGCTCCCTGGGCACTGCATTGAACCTAACAGAAGTTACAACTTGAGAGCTTAAACTTTCAGCATTTAATTTTAACATCTTGCAGAATTGTGTCCAGCCCCCAACTGGGTAATGGCCTTGGTTTGTGTGTGCATTCATGCAGTTTTTGCTATTTCCTTGTGTGATCAAATTATTTATGCCCACCAGACTTGCTCTCATATTGAATAGCATATGTTTATGCTACTTCTGGCAAAGAGGAAAGAGCCTAGTACGCATGCTTCAGTTAGCTCCTTACTGCCAAAGCTATACAGATTCGTTTGATTTGTTTTTCCCCAGTTGCTGTATCACAATTAAGTTCGAAAGATTTTCTTCAAACATTTAACTATTATATTGGGAATTTGTTGAATGTTTTTCTCCCAAAAACTTTTTGCAGGCCCTTATATCATATGAATGGATGCCTACTTCCTTGACACATATTTTTCGTTTATTAGTGAACTTCTTCGGTTTAGCAAAAATATAAAAGAAAAGCCAAGTACGTTGAAAAACATTTCCAAATATACACTAGCTCAAAAAATTAAACAAGAAGATTTGGAGTTAAGAATCTTGTGTCTCAATGGTACTGTCTAATTTTCCTATGAACAAGAATCTGAGTTTGCATATCCATTTTCTGACTTTTTGTGTAGGAAAAAGAAAAGAGGGAGATAAAAAAAGGGGTAAATTACATGTTAAGCCCTATAGTTTAAGGGTGTTACAAATTAAACCATATTGTTTCTGAACACTTGCTTGCCTATGTGAAGAAAGATTCCAAAATCAATTCATTGCAATCGTGATACATCATCTGAGGGAATCATTGGAGATTATTTAGGTCATTAGGTTGTCAATTTCTCAATTAAAACAGGATATTCAACAAGCGGACAAAATTGCCCTTTGCCATTTTTGGACAAATTAAGGGTCCATTTGGATAGCACTTATTGTTGCTGAAAGTTGCTAAAAACTGATTGTTGCTGAAAACACTGTAGCAAAATAATTTTTAAATGTGTAAATAGTATTGTGGGACCCACTTTTAATATTAAATATTGCGTGAACAGTGCATGAACAGTGCACGCACAGTACATTTTGTCTCCAAAGTCAAAAAAACCGGCAGAAAAAAAAAAAAAAAAAAAAGGCAGAAAACGTGAATCATAAAACGTGATCTACTCCATTCATCTTTCTTTTCTTCTTCTTCTTCTTTTTTTTTTTTTTTTTTCATTCATTTTTATTACTTAAACACATTCCATTTCATTAATTTATCAACTCCCAATCCCAAATGAAGTGTTTTTTTTTTTGAACAAGATGAAGTGAAGTGTAAGTACTTAGTATATACTCTTTGTAAACATATTTCAATGTTATCCTCACCGTTGTAAGAGCAATTGTATTAGTCATTGCAAACTTTCCGTCTATTTTGCACAAAAAACTACTTTTTCTATTTTACACATGAAAGTTCAAATAGTGTTGAAAACACTATGAACGTTTTGACCCCCAATAACAAAAATCAATTCAAGCTTATTATCAAACAGTTAATGTACGGAACATGAACATAAGCCAAACACAGAATTGATAAACAATCTAAGCCAATTATAATCACATTCACATCAGAAAATAAAAGGCAAAGATAAAGGAAGAGAGATGCAAATACAAGGACAACACACGATGTGTTATCGAAAAGGAAACCGAAGCCTTTGGCGTAAAACCTATCCGCCGCCCTCCAAGCGATAAATAATCCACTAAAGAATGTAGTAGGGATACATGAACAGCAGAAGACCCTCCAAGCCTAATCTGCCCAGTGTATCTAAGCCTTCCAAGTTTCTTGCTCCAACGAGATTGCGTCGAACCTATTTTTTCTTTAGGTTACCGGATTCCGCTATACACCATAGCATCAACCAATAGTCATTGGTCCCTTCCAAAATGCTTCCTTAGCACTAAATGAACCTTCTCACAGACGTGGATGTGATGAGAAAAGGATTTGGTCAAGAACCTCTCAAGGATGTATCAATGGAAAGGAAGAAAGTAGAAGAATTTGAAGAGTCTCTTAGTGAAGATTGGGGATGAGGCAATCTTATTTTTCTTTAGGGTTTCTCTCACAAAATTCTCTCTGGAAGCTCTCTACATTTCGTGGGTATAAGGGTTTATATATAGTAGTGTGTGTTTGGAATACGAAGAGTCAGTTTTTGTTAAATAAGGCAAGTTGGCGGCTTGGCCTCGCGGCTTGTCCAAGTCACGAGGTAATGGCCTGGCCAGCTTAGGACTTTTGTCCTGTAATGCGACAGCTGGCGTGACCCTTCACCTTCCTACATGCTTCTTACGTGCACAGCATTTGGCGGCTTGCAAGCCGCAAGTCAGTCGCGAGTCTTAGCTGCGAGTCTCTATTTCTTTGCACAAAGATGAGTAATTCTTTACACTCTCTTCACACACTACCCTTACATGAATCCCACATAAATACAGGGTTACTAAGTGCTAAATTACAAGCAAATTGACACGAAATAAAGCCAACAAGATGGTTGATAAATTTCAACTTTACAACATACTTATTTTTACAAAACACCCACATCAATCTTACTATTCTACACATTTGTTCAATAAAATATTCATTCTTTTACAATTTTTTATTATTATCTCACTCACTACCCCTTTCTCTCACAGGCCCAACACTATCAAAAGATACTAAAATATTAAATGCACGAGCTACAATAATCGTGCATATATGCATAGTTACTGTAGCATTTATGTATTTATGCACAATTTTACACCCACTAATGTGGGTTTTTTTTTTTTTTTTTGTGTGTGTGTGTGTGTGTGTGTCAAAATGTGTAAAATAAGCTACTTTTTGTATTTTGCAAGAGCTGATGCGGTTGCTCTTAGTTTAACTAATATAAAACATTTATTTATTTTTTGAAACCAATAAAACATTTATTATATTAATTACCAAAAAAAAAAAAAAATCGCACGTTAGCAACTTGAAAAAGAAAGTCACATTCTAGTGTTGCTCTCCGCTTTAACACAAAGCACACACACTCAGGCCTTTCTCTTCCGTTGGAAAATCAATGTCTGGAAAGGAAAAAAAAACGAGGTGCCCAACCTTACATTAGTGAACAAATAAAAATAATTAGTGAACATATAAAGATTTGGAGTTATGAAAAGTTGAAATATTTATTGTTAAAAGTGAGGATACAAGTGGACTCCTATCTCTCCCATGTCGTCCCTCATAGGGCTTCTGGAGTATTTAGATTCTCTATGTCTACATTAATCCTTTGTGTATTTTATTCCAAATAAAAGAGATAAACACATACTCTCAAATCATAATTTTATTCCAAATCATACTGTCTTTCACAATTACAAGAACAATAGTTTAATAGGGTTTAGGAATTACACTAGTAACAAAAGAAAAATGACTTGTATCAGTAAAGACAACTTCTAATTTGAATTTACAACTTAAATTTTTTTTTTTTTTTTGTCTATTCACAACAACCAGTAACAACTTATCTCTTACGATTTGTTATGAAAGTATTATGAACGTAGCATTTCTTTTTTTAAAAACGTGAATGTGAGAGTTTGTTATATTTATTTTCAGTAAAAGAAAGATATATATTTTTTAATTTTTAATTTTGTTTTTAAATGAACATGTGGCTAAATAAAAAATTATGATTTTGAAAAGTGTTAAAGTTAAAAAGAACTTAAATTTAGGATTTGGATATTATCTTTAAACTACTTCTTAAAAAATACAAAGAAAAAAAAGAGAGAGAGAAAATTAACTGGACATGGTTGTTGTTGTTGTTGTTTTTTTTTTTTTTTTTTAAATATTTTTTAAGTGAGCTGTTTACTTATAAAAAGAGTTTATAAGACTTTGTTATCCTTAATTTAAAGAACTCCATTTGAACCAAGCAAGAGGTGGATCCTCTTATAGATTATTGAAAAGTCCAAGTAAAGTAGTATAGATATAGAATAGATATTTCATAAAAAAAATAGATATAGTTATAGTCATAGAAATAGATAGATACAGAGTAAAGAGATATTTTTTTAGAATATAGAAGATTAATAAGATTTAAAAAAAAAAAAAATCTCACGTTATCAACTTGCAACCAAAAAAAAAAAAATCACATCAACTATAAAAGGATTTACCAGTGTTGCTCACTGTTTCAAGTTTTAATTAACTACACACTCCCTTTCTCTTCCGTTGGAAATGTCCCATGGGAAAGAACGTGGAGCACAACCGCCGACCCTGCAACGTAGGACGAACCGTGATCTCCCAGAAGAAATGGTTTTGGAAATCCTAGCAAAGCAACCCGTGAAATCACTGGTACTCTTCTATAGCCAACCCCAGTTTCATCTCCACCCACCTTAATAACAATTATCACAATCAGGGTCTTGTCATACACTTGGCCAAAAATATTCGCATACCTTCTTCTGGTCGTTTTGACAGTCAAGTCTGTACGCTCGCTCGCAACTGCACGTTTGAAACCATATCCAAGTTTAAAATTCCCTTCACTTTTCATTCTTGGTTTCTTGTTTTAGCGGGTTCATGTAATGGCATATTGTCTTTCAATGATTATATGACACCAGGGTGTAATGATGTTTATTTTTGGAACCCCAGTATTACAATGTTTAAGAGGTTACCCGATACTTGCTTGACCCAGTTACGTAAAATGGCACTTGGGTTTGGGTATGATCACAGACTAATGACTACAAGGTTATCAAGTTTTCATCGCTATTGCTGAACCTATGCCTCCCCCTGAGGTTGAGGTGTACTCGTTAAGTTTGGATTCGTGGAAAAGAATTGAACTTGGAATCTCGTGGAGACCCAATGTTGTGTCCTGCAACTTTAATTTTACTTTGACATTCCCAGTTGTGAGTGGGCATTTGCATTGGATGATAGAAATGATAGAAGAAGGAGGTGGGCAAGAGGGGCGTTCCACTGCTATGATTTTGTCATTTGAACTCAATAGTGAGAAATTCAAAGAGCTACCAATGCCTGATGAAGAAGGAAGTTGTATTAAGAAAGGACTCACCTCGTTCAAGGAAAAACTCGCTTTGATTTAATTTGAAAGTGGCGTACAACCACATAGCATGCTTTTATGCTCCATTTGGGTGATGAGGGAGTATGGTGTGCTTGATTTCTGGAATAAAATTTGTGTTCTACCAATTGAAATCTATACTGATTTCTTCGAAATAGGTCTCGCCTGGTCTCTACCAACAGTGAATTAGAGAGGAAAGATAAGTCTGTTTTAATTGACCCTGAAGCTCTACATGAGGAGGAGATTAGTAATCAAATTGATTGTCTTTTAGATGTAGCTACTTACATGGAGAACCTTGCCTTACTTGATGGAGCAAACGTGGTATCTTACTGAGAGGATGGTGCTGTGTATAACAAGCGATTTCATCACAGGTATGGACAAATTGAAACCCTTGTAGTGTTTTTACTGGTTGACCATATTTTTGCTCCAGATTTATTTGATCCTTTTATGGTTGTGGCTATTATATATTCGTATTTGATATTGTTGTTGTTGTTGTTGTTGTTGTTGTTTTGGTGTGATCAGAAGTATTTGATATTGTTTTTGATTGATTGTTGCACACATAGTGAACCAATAAAAATATTGAGCTAGCATAACCTTTTGCTTGTGTGTCTGTATAGTAGTGCTACTAAAAAGAACTTATTAGAGTTATCTGACTCTTTTTTTTCTTCTTAATAGTTAAAAAAGAAATGGCAAAAGAGTAGAGGAGGAATAAGAAGGAAAAAAATGGTAGAGGAAATGTTGTCTTCTTGGAGGGGGAGGTCTGGTGGGAGAAGTAGCAGGGGACTTGGAATGCAATCCCCCAGTGTCTCTTATGTTATTTATCGAGAGAAAGGAAACTTATTAAAAGAAATTCAAAATAATATAAAATATAATTAATTTTTTAAAAATTTTGATTTAATAATATTTTTAAATTATAAAAAATATGGAAGGTTATTAAATAATATAGAATACATAATAAAACTTCTTTTAAATTTGTAGAAACTCTTGGTTGTATAATAATAAAATAATCCTATTTAAATTATATAAAATAAATAATGAAGTGATTTTTTGTTGTATATTTTGCTGATGGAAGATGAGATGAGAAAGAGAAGAGCACTCTGTTGAAGGTGAATTTAAGATGTAGGAGAGCTGCAAGTTTGAAAAGAATTTTTTTGGCCAGAGAGAGAAGAAGAGCTGGAATGCTTTGAAGAGTAAGTGGGCTCAAAGATGGAAGGTGGTGAGAGCTTTGATAAGATGTAGCAGCAGCACCATAAGAAGTAGAAGAAGCCTTTGCTGGGAAAGTTTGGAAGCCTACTCAAGAAGGATGGCTCTAGCAACCATAAGTATAGAGATTGACCAGTTTGGTCTAAATTATTCCTTAATAGCAGGCATGTATAATTGGTATCAATTTGCACCTAAATGTGTTTGCTTCATTTTTTATGCTTCCAGAAAGCAGAATAGGATAAAGAAATGCTGAGGCTTGTATTATCATTTTAGTTTTTCCTTCTATCTCTTTTGATTTTTGAAATGTGATTCCTCATGTGGGACAGTATCTTGTATGTGATGGAGAATTTTTTTCCCTTCATTTTTATTATGTTCATTGCCCTTCTTATCTAGATTTTATAAATAGGAGTGGTAATTTGAATTTCAATCTTTGATGTACTGCAGCTTATTGTCTATTCTAAATGGATATCTTAGTTGTTGCAAAGAGCTGCAAAATTTTATCTTGATGTGCGGTAGTCTATTTAATGGATAAATCACATATCATATCAGTTATCTCTGTTAATTGTAGCAGAGTTTAAACATCATTACTGCATAGAGGCTGTTTGCAAAGGGAATCACAGAATTTTCTTCATTTGTATCGCTGGAATTGAATTTCATCTGATATGGAAACAGTCTTATGAATCTCCAACTTGCATTTTGTATTTGATTGAAGTATGCCAACTGAATTAGGAAGTGAATTTCTGTGTTGCCAAGTTCTGATGTGTCATGCATACATTTAATTGTAGGGAAATTGCTTTCATCTCCAATTGATTAACATTATCATATTGTAGGATTCGCCCACTTACCTTGCAATTGCAACATCTTAAGATCAGGACTGACTTGAGTTTAGATGGTAGCCTAGTTGCATGTCAGACTCAAAATGCAAGGAAAGCTTTTTATTTTTTTTAATTAAATTTGAAGAGAATATCTCTGTCAGTTGTTGGGTATGAAACAAGCATGAGGTTTTCCTTTGTTCCCAACATATATGAGATATTCCACAACCTTGTCTTTTTGTAAGCCTTTCCATGTTTTGGAAATGCTGATTGCTTAAGTATTGGTGTATCAAATGGCTTATTTCATAAGTTGTGAATCTAAGAGTTCTGCAACATCGGCCCTTAACCTTACAGAATTTACAACTTGATATCACTTTAAGCATTTAATTTTAACATCTTGAATAATTGTGTCCAGCTCCCAACTGGGTGATGGTCTTGGTTTGTGTGTGCATTTATGCAGTTATTTTGTTCTGTGGTCAAATTATCTAAGCCCACTTCATAGGTTCTCAGCATGGCCCATTGAACTGCATTTGTTTCTACTTCTTCTGTCTTGCAAACAGGAAGGAGCCTAATGCTAGTACAAATGCTTCAATCAGCTCCTTACCCAGTTAACCCCAAAGCTATGCAGGTTCGTTTTCCCCAATTGCTGCATCATAGGGAATTTGCTTAATGCTTTTCTCCCAAAAAGCTTTTTGAAAGTCCTAACATCATATGATTATATTCCTACTTGAAATGTATTTTTCGATTGTTAGTGAATTTTTTCTGGTTCAGCTAAAATATAAAATACAAAAAGAAAAAGCCAGGTAAATTGAAAAAAAATTCCCAAATATACACTAGTGCAAAAAATTTTAAACAACAAAGATTTGGATTTAAAAATCTTATAGGTCAATGACAACTTCAAATGAAACGATGATTCTTTAAAATGTAAAAGAGCTGAAATTTAAACATTTCCAAAGTTCCCTATTTATTTTTGCTCTTTGGAACATTTGGCTAGATCACAATAAATTGATTTTCCAATAATTAAGCACCTCAATATCTCAACTTGTTCACGACATTATCGATTATACTTGTGAATTTTACTATTATGCTTATAACACAAATGTTCCACGTAGAAACAATTAAGTTGGATTGCATGGTCTCCTTCTTATATATGGCCATCGGAAGTGTTAAGTTGAATATATATGGCAGATCCAAAGAAACCATGATTCTTTGGGAGTTGGCAGTATCATTAGAGATCATTTAGGTCATTAAATTGTCATTTTTCCGATTAACATAAGATATTCAACAAGCATTATTGTTAGCCCAACAATTTTAGAGAGATTGGCAGAGGACATGGTGAAGATGATTGGCTGTGGAACAATGCCATGCGTAACACACACCTTTGGATTAATGGGGTTTATTTTGATACATAAGTGTATTGATAACTATGGAATAATCTTTGTCTAATTATAAAAGAACTCTCCATCTAGTAACTGTAAGGATTTTTTTTATTTTTTTTATTTTTATTTTATTATTATTATTATTTAAGATATGATAAGTTTCCAATTGATGATGTCTTCTTCACGATGATTACTTTAATTCAAGAGATAAAAAATTTTTACCCAATGAGTAAACTGGAACTCGTGCAATTATAAAGGGTTTATTTGGTAAAGATAACTTTTATTGATGTATTTTATTAAAGAAAAAGCTAGATAAAACTTATAAGTTTAATATCTATGGGAGGCAAAAAGGCATTCTAATTTTTTTTTTTTTAAAAAAAAATCTAGGCTTAATTATGCTTTTGGTCCTCGACTCATGATCAGATTAATCCTAGTCCCTCATAAATTTTTGTGTCATAAAGTTCTTAATCTTTTTAAGTAACTAGTCATGGTCCCGCGCGATGTGCGGATAATGCTTTAAGCTGTTATATGAAAAACTTATATAGAATATCCAAAATATTTTAAAGTAATAACATAAAGTAATATTGCGATAGCATGAAGAGATTTTTGTTAAATTAATGATATAATACAAAATTATGGGGATGGAGAATTTAAACTATAGAGAAAAAGTTACACAAATTAGAAATTAGTTATTATGTGGTGTAACATCTTCTTAAAAAAAAAAAAAAAAGTGGTGTAATAAGTTGATTGTTTGTTTAATCATTTATTTTTTTTGTTGAAATTTTTAATCATAATTTTTGTTTCTACATTGGCTTGGAGTTAGCATAAAAAATTTGTAATTTCATGTAAATGTTTAGTTGGCTTATGGAAATATCATCTAAAATTTATGATGTCATGTTTATGTTATTGAAGTATAATAGTAGTTAGTTAAACACTCAGTGAAAATAGTGATATCCTATTAATAGAATTTTATTATAATCCAAAATATGTAAAGAAATTGAGGTGTAAAGTTAAATGAAAAATTACTCTTACAAAGTACCACATGACAGAATCGCATGGTCACGTGAGAAAATACACCCTGTTATGGGTGTATGTTTCTCTCCTCTCACAGTTGGTGGGACCCACCAGCTGTGGGTCCCACTAGCTTGTGAGAGGGAGGAAACGTACACCCGTAACAGAGTATACTTCCTCCTCTTACGTGATGTTTTTTCTTTCTTATATAATTTTTTTAAAAGAAATACCATATAAAATTCTTATATATATATATATATATATAATTAGTGCATACTTATAGATAATTAATGTGTATTCACATCATTAACACATTTAACGAACTAAAAGTTTTACATAAATGTAAACTTTGATGAGATGGAAGTTTAAATGAGAGAGGCTTAACGAATATGCCACTTGACAGAACCTCATACTCTTTCATGTAAAATCTCTACTTATAAATATATATATATATATATATATTAGTTGGTCCCACCAGCTTGTGAGAGGGAGAAAGCATACTTCCTCCTCTTACATGATGTTTTTTCTTTCTTATATAATTTTTTTTTTAAATGAAAACCATATAAAATTCTTATATATATATATATATAATTAGTGCATACTTATAAATAATTAATGTGTATTTATTTCATTGACACATTCAATGAACTAAAAATTTTACATAAATATAAACTTTGATGAGATGAAAGCTTAAATGAGAGAGGCTTAACGAATGTGCCATTTGGCAGAACCTCACGTTTTCCCATGCTGGTGGCTTCCACCAGCTTGTGAGAGGGAGGAAGCATACACCCATAACAGGGTATACTTCCTCCTCTTATGTGATGTTTTTTCTTTCTTATATAATTTTTTTAAAAGAAAAACCATATAAAATTCTTATATATATAATTAGTGCATACTTATAAATATATATATATATATATAATTAGTGCATTCTTATAGATAATTAATGTGTATTCACTTCATTGACATATTCAATGAACTAAAAGTTTTACATAAATGTAAATTTTGATAAGATGAAAGCTTAAATGAGAGAGGCTCAACAAATGTGCCACTTGGCAGAACCTCATGCTCTCTCACATGAGCTCTCTACTTATATATATATATATATATATAATATTAGCGGGTTCCACCAACTTGTGAGAGGGAAGAAGCATACTTCCTCCTCTTATCAAGGCCAAGGGCTAGACCATGTTGGAACCTAGGCAAATTTGTTGTCCCACGTGGGAAAGAAAACCTCCCTCTTCATGTCATATAAGGGATGAGCCAATGGTGATAGAGTACCACTAGTTTGGTTGGTACTCTTCAACCATTGGTTCATAGCTTATAAGATGCAAAGCCAAGGGCTAGACCATGTTGGAACCTAGACAAATTTTTTGTCCACAA
>NW_027070226.1:56579-106579 GCF_002906115.3 Quercus suber
AGAGAGAGAGAGGGAATAGAAAAGAGATAAGTTAGAAAAATCGCCGTCAAACCTCTTATCGTACTGAAGGATGATATTTAAGCATGGAGCGGGAGGGGAGGGAGAGTAGGACCCACGCGCATGAATTGAGTGAGAGAGTGAGAGCTAGTGAAACCTTTCCGACAAAGACCTCACCATGCTTCTCTATGCCCTCTTGTAATGGATTCTCTCTCTGCCCCCCTCTCTCTCTCTCTCTCTCTCTCTCTCTCTCTCTCTCTTTATTTGGGCGAGATTGGACGGGACACAAGAGTGATACGTGGTTGTTGTTCTGAGTTAGGTGTTGTACACTGAATGGATATGATTAGTATCACCTAAATTCAAATAATTTTAACCCACTGAAAGTGTGGGAATTGTAGATTCGACTTCTAACAAGTATGATGCTATCATGATGATTGTTTTTATTATTTTCTTTCTTTCATTATATTCTTATTTATTTTCAATGGGATATCACTTATTATATTGTTTTTTTTTTTTTTTTTTATAAAAAGAAATTATGTAAGCCATTTTTTGGCTTATTATTTGCCATATAAGCTCAACTATGCATTTCTTACACTAAATACAAAGAATAGAACAGAAAACGTTGAGATCAATATTAAATACACGTGACATCCGAACTAGTGTGTTGAATCAATAATCTCACTTTAAAAAAATTTGAGATGTCATATAATCTAAAAACCGTGAATGATTTTAAATGAATTATTCCTCTATTATAATGATTATGATGAATAGGAAGTAAAAATTATTTAACACAATAAATATTAGTTTGATGTTAGCACTAGGAAAAGACCAATGCCAATTACAATATAGCTTCTTCTTCTTCTTCTTCTTCTTTTTCCCCCCTCCAAAAAAATCTTTATTTAGTTTCATTAAAATAAGCACATTGATTTAACAAAAAAAATATTTTTTGGCAAAAAGAAAGGGGAGGAAAAAAAAAAAAAAAAAAGAGAAGAAAAAGGAAATAAATTTTCTATCAAAGTGCTAAGGTACAGGAAAATAACTTTCTCTTGTGAATTCCACTCCCAAAATTATTTTTTCTTTTCATTTTTCTCAATCTAAAAAATAAGATTCAAATGATAGTCTAGTGGTAATGACATATTTTATGGTGCATAATGTTTATGATTCAAACCCTACTCCCTTATCTCCCATTATTGATCTATAAAAAAAAAAGGACTATGAAGAAAGATAAATCATTCCATTTTTTACATCCTTTCATCCTTTCCTTATTCTTTCTTCAGTTTCTTTCATTTTTTCCTCTCTTTTCTGAACTAAGCATAATGGAGGAGAACAATGGATTTTGATGAGATGCATGAAAGTTCTTGATTCTTTATAGATAGTGGGATAAACAAGCTAAACCAAGTAGTATATTGGAAGTTCAAGATTGTTCATTTAGTTTCAATTTGAATAAGAGCTGAGGTCCAACTCATCAACAAACTAGACATGTTTAAGCTTAGTTCATTCTTTTATTGAACAAGTTCAAGTTTGTTAATGAGCTACATGAATAATATATAGAAGAATCTGGTTAATTGGTATTTTTAGAATATTTGTTACATGAACGGACCCAGAATTTTATACTAGCAAGGGCCAAAATATAAAAGAAAAATAAAAACACCAAATAGGCATCTATATAGTATTAAAAAATTTTAGATACATAAAATCATTATTTCTAAATACATTAAGATGCAACCATCTACTAACAAAGACAAAAACAAAAACAAAATAATTTTTTTTAATGCTAGGCTGGCTATGATTTTTTTTTTTTTTTTTTTTGTTGAAGTTAGAATATTCACAGTGGTAGTGCTAAAAATTTTCACTTTTAGTACCTTAAAAAACTACTTTATCTATTTTACCACCCTACTTTACAATACATTCAATATCAAATATTTTGTTCTTTTATCACTTCATTTAAAATAATATAAAAAACTTATTAAAATAATAAATTAAGAAAGATGATTTGAGTTTTTTAATTGAATGAAGAGATATAATCTTAATAAAATATTGTATTTTATTTTTAACAACTTATTACAATTAACTGGTATTTATACCAGTTTACTGTAGTTGCAAAAAAAATTTAGCTTTAACTTCTCCAATAACACATAATTTTTTGGTTCTTTGGTGGTAAAATAATTATTTTTTTTTTTGCTAAAATACAATTACCATTGTGAATGTTTTTATTTTTTTTGTTAAGTTTTTAGATTGGATAGTTGCTATTTGAGTTAGGCTAGTTAGGTTGATTAGAGATAAGAGTAGCCTAAGGTTTTGGAAAGGGGATCCAACTACAAAAATGAAATATATAATAATTATAAAAAAAAATTGGATAAAGTTTAGCTATAAAATTAGTTGTAGCCTTAGGCTACAAACTTACTTAATATCTTTTTATTGGAGGTAAATTTTAACAAATCCACCATTGGATTACATCTTTTTCTTATATCCTCTATGCTTGCAAAATTTCAAGAAAATTAAAGATCAATAGCTATATCATCAATAAATTTTTTAAATTACAAGTTTTTGTAATTTAAAATTATGCACAAAATATAAGTTTATAGATCATATAGTAAATGATATTTGATTGACACAAAATTTAACATGTGTATTAAGAGCGTAAAGAACATGCAATTCAACGGTTAGATTTTCAAAATATGTTGTAGTATTTATTTTATTGAGTCAGTTTGTAGCTTTAAGTTATAACCAATTTTGTAGCTAAACTTTGTCCAAAAAAATTTGCCCCACCTAGGTTCGTCCCTAATTTGTTAATAGTCTATTTTAGGAAAATTTTAATATCATTTTCATGAAATGTATAAAAATTTGTCAAAAATTAGTTGATTTTTTCTTTTCTTATAAAAAATTTCTAAAATTATTTTCTAAATCAATACCCTTAGAACATCCGTTAACATTTCTCTTATTAAAAAATTGTGTAAATATGAGTGGAACTTCTTGTGAAAATGTTATAGATGTTTGCTTAGTTATGTAAATTGGACAAAACCTGTGACCATTGTCTAATAAAAAATTACCCACTAATAATTTATAATAATGATTTGACAAATTAATAATTATTAAAAGCATGGGATAGAGTATTATTTTTAAAACTTAATATTGAATTAATTTCTCAAATAAAATTATTATAAAAAAACATATAAAGAATATTACTAATTTATAGACACTAAATTATTAGAGGGCCTATATGATTGGTCTCAAATCTATTTCACAAAGAATCTAGCTTATTTTATATTACTAAAATTCAATCCAAGCCTTTTAATTTTGACTGGACCAGTCGTTTCTAAACAGTTGCCTACTAAATAGATATGCCCACAGAAAAGAGAGAAAAAGAACGTAAAAATCTGCTATTAGAGTACACAAATTAATGGTTAATTACTGATCCGAAAAAGTACATGAGTGGTTGGAATAATGCTTCGTTATGTTCATATCAATTATACAAATTTGTGAATAATGAGTTGATCTTTTCAATTAATTGATTTGTATTTGTGAATAATGAGTTGATCTTTTCAATTAATTGATCTGCAGAATTTGGCCCACCAATGATGTGGATAACAAAATTCATTATATATAATAAAAAAAATGATGTGGATAGCAAAACAAAATTATTGGATTCGTGTATTTGAACTTATTCAAAAAATGGGCATCTCTAAAATACAAAGAAAGAAAACCACTTGATTTGACAAATTTAGTGATTAACTGTGTTAATTTCAGAGATGCATCACTAATTACACTTACAATATCTTATCCAAAAAAAAAAAAAAAAAAAAATTTACACTTACAATATCTCAGTTTCCTTGAAATAATTGGTATATCTAAACCACTTTTGGGTTGCTACCATTAATGTTGGTGTTTAACAAATTTAAGTACTTAATTATGTGTCACAAGTGACAGAACTAGCGCCATGCTTTTATATAAATTAAGGTCATAATTTTTTAACAACTTATTAAAGTAATAGATTAATGTAATTAGAATAGAGTCACTTTCTGCCAACGGGGTCTTGGCTCAGCTGGCAAGGTTCGGACGCTTCGTGCAACATACTTAGGTTCGAGTCCCGCTACCAGCAGGATTTTGTTGGTGGGTAAACTTGGTGGGGGGTGTACTCACAAATGTGAAGTGACTCCCACACATGCTGGTACGGTGTGGTCTGCCTGCGATGTTCTCGCCTTACCCACCCCACTGCCACCTGGCTCCCTGCTCGGGGGTAAAAATATAACCATAAAAATTCTCATTTTTAGCTTCTCAAAAAAAAAAAAAAAAAGAAAAAAAAAATAAAGTCACTTTCTCATCGGTTCACTATTAATCGACATCATTTTATTATACATCAATCATAATAGAACATGTCAACAATCGTGAAAAATTCAGCATCCCTCTTTTTTTTTTTTGTTGATAAATTAAGCTTTCTTAACAAATTCATTATCAAACAAACTTATCAGTTCATATAAAAATTAGGTCACAAAAAAACCTATGAGCACTCCTTTTACTATGAGGGTTGTCTTCTTCTTCTTCTTCTTCTCCATTTTTTTTTTTTTTTGTTTTTATTTTTGTTTTTCATTTCTACTTAACTAAAACAATGGCACAGGTCTTTTTCCACACGAGTGCTGGCTTGCTCGTGACACTTAATTGTTAATGGAGACATGTTATTAAAAGCAGAAAAATTGCTGGGCCATGCTAATTTTGCTTGCAGAAAGCATGGAAGCCTTCTTGTACGTTAAGGTATCTGGTCCAACATATGTCCATGCATGTTGTGTTCAACGTGGAACTCTTATGTCCAATTATCCATATATAGGCCATAAAAAAATAAGAGAAAATAGATATGCACCCACCGAGACTGATTACAACACTTGCTTGCATTATATGCTTGTTTGTAATTTAAGAAAGGTAAAAATTATAGTAAAATTATGGTGGGGTTTTTTTTTGTTGGGATTATGTCAAGTGTATTAGTTACACTGAACACATTAGAATGTAGACTTATATTTAGTTTTGGATATATGTTTATATTCTAACATGGGTCGTGTGTCTTTACTTTTGTACATTTTTACAGCACCTGAATTAACAGTAATAGTAAAATTTTAGTGGCAACCTAGTTGAAAAAATCAATTTCCTTGACCAATTTACAGATGATGTCCTGCTTCCATAGCAACACATACACAAACATGAATGAATCAATCAATCAATCAAGTACCATACTGAAAATGGTGGTTGATGATTTGGTGCTTCAATTTAATGCCCTAAAAGATTGACATGAATGGGCCATCAATTAGGGTACCACAAACGTGGTCCAATTCATTCTTGTTAGAAGTTGTGACTGTTGCTTTGATGGACGTGATAGACTGTAGCGGACTAGCGGTTTAGGAGGCGCGTCAATATTTTCCCTTTTATTGCAAGCAAAAACTAAGACATAAATTATCACAACAGTTAATGGAAAATCATCACATCATATTGGGTTACAAGATCACCCCCATTACAAAATTTCTATAATTAGTGTAATGATATTAAACACAATTTGTCATGAATCTCTCCATACGAGCTGTTTGTCATTGTTTTAACTTTTAAGACTGCATATCAACCATCTCTTTCGAACCTTGTTAAAGTGAGAATTCTAACATTTAATGCAACTTTTTTTTAAGCAAGGTTTTTGGTATAGTTGTTTGATACTTCTATTTATTTATTTATTTATTTTTTGAAATAGTTTTATCATATAACATTCGCTTCTGATTATAACTTTTTATCATCAAATCAAGATACCAATCGATTTTTTGTGTAGGTAATAATTAAACCCAAAATCTATTATATTTTTTTATTTGATACTTCTATTGATTAGGAACAATGTAAGTATCCCCATCTCTCTCCCTTATATTTATGAACAATTTATGAATCTAATGCGGGGCTTTAAAGCATTATGATTTACTTTTGCTAATAATCAACATACCATTTATGCTAACATAATCGTTCATGTCACAATATTGTTTGATGAATGAATTAAAATTATAATGAAATCAATCTAAGAGGTAATAATTGTCCTTTTTTTTAATTGTTGGCTTTCATTTGTTGGTGACGTAATGGGTGTCTGTAGTAACCCAATATCCAATTGGCAAACAAGATTACAAATAAGTAGGCATCAATTAGCGCATACATAAAGAAATGCTTTCTTTTTTACCTCCCAAAAAAGAAGCATTTTATAAACAAACACAAAGAAATGCTGAGTGATCCGAATCTCTTTATTTAAAAGCTAACTTGATTCTTAAGCAACAATGTCATTTTCAACCGAACTTCATGAAGATTTCTTTAACATTAGACTAATAAAGAAATCAGGATCACCTTCTATTTGTTTTTATATATAAAGAGAAGAAAAAGAAAAGAAATAATTTGCTGTGTCGTGTTGCATCATACAAGTATTTAACTCACCGATTTGCAGAACAAGCTAGGGCCCTCTCTATATACAAATGACCAATGAGATACGTACAGTGTGAATACACGTGTGTTATTAGAAGAGAGGACCCCAGATACCCAGTGCGTCATTTCACGAGATCTTATAGATATGAATCATGACAATGGTGGGGTAATGAGATCAAAGTGCTACAGTACTCACACGTAAAGTTGAGCAACCTTTTGAATCGTCCACTTCTGAGATATGAAGCTTGAATAGCCATCTTGTGTGAGTATAGCATTTATTGGATATTTGGATCACAAGGCCCTGCCAAACAAGTAAAAACGTAGCTACATTTGAAGGAGGATCTTTCTTTACAAAAGTGCATTTCCTTGGTAACCATCAAGTTTTTTTTTTTTTTTTTTTTTTGAGAAGTAATTGTTGTGTACATGTGTGTGTACAAATTGGTGATAATTTAAGGAGAAAAAAGAAGAAAGAATTAAATACCCTTTTCATATGTTGCAAAACAATAGGAGAATATGTTAATATCCACCTCTAATGATTTTCATATGAAGCAAATTGATCAAAAAATTGTGTTTTGGGAGTGTTAGAAAAATGGTTAAGTAATTAAATTTATCATTTTCTATCAACTTAAACTTTTATGACAAGTGATAGTTTATCATATTATTAGAGAATTTGATTTTGGGTAATTAAATTTACCCCTTTCTATAATACAGTTTATTATTAGTGTTGGTTTAGAATCATGTGAAAGTTACAAAAGTCATACCGAATTGCACACTGATCATCCTAAACAAAATGCATTTTTTTTTGGTAAACCTTAATGTTTTGAGAAGTAATTGTGGTGCAAGTACCATGTAGGTGTACAAAGTTGGTGATAATCTATGGAGAAAAAAAAGTAAGTCCCTTAATTTCATCTGTTGCGGAATAATATAAAAACAAATATGTTACATATTCGCATACTTCACCTTACCTGTAAAATAGTTGGTGTCACACATTAATGATGAATTAGGTTTTGTAGACCAACAAGGTTTTTGTTTTCTTGTGAAAGTTGCAAAAGTCATACCAAATTACACGGTTTGAGTTCCAACATATATTATAAACCTTGACGTCGGTGTCTTGTGGATCAAAGTTAAAAAGAATTTGAAGCTAGCATGCAAGTTTGGTATCGAAAAAAGTTTATGGAAATTGTGGGATTTTATGATTATCTTAGTGTCAAATGGAATTTATTTTCATCTTGCTAAGCAAATGGAGCATTAAACAACAAGTTAATGAAGACTATTATATTTATAGCATCCAAAATTTAATCTTGATTAGTCAATTCGAATTGGTTGCGGCTTCATCCTCAGAATACAGTGTGGACCCTCATCATCCCTATATTTTGGCCAAAAATTCCATAATAAGGTCATTTATTACTTTTTAGAACTATTATTATATCTTATCCAAGTCATAATCGTACATATATATTTTTTTTTATAGGAGTCATAATAATATTTTTATTAGTCATTTAATAATAGATAAGAAAGTCACGAGAGCTTTCCCAAATTTTGGGTTGTCTATTGGCTATGATGGAGCCAAGTTACCATCCCATTTTAGCCAAAGCTATATAGCAAGGTAGTGTTTAACTATTTGACAAAAAAAAAAACAATAAATAAAAATAATTTCAGAAATATTCTCTCAGAATATCCTCTTTGCCAAAAGAATAATGTAATTAATTTTAATTTTGCATTTTGGTCTCGTATTGGACTATATAAATGCATTTGTTATGGACATTCACCTATGACTTTAGAGTTGGTGAAATTTTAATTTGTTTATTAAGAAAGAAAACAGTTTAATTAGCCATATTATCTTATTTATGGTCCGAGGATTCAAGTCCTTCTCAAATTTATGAGGCTTTGACTGAAAAACGAACAACTCTTACCTTAATAGTTAATACTAATTAGTTCTTTGCTTACAAATTCAGTTCGATTTGGTCATGTATGACAACCATTTTGTTAGTAATACGAAGTTGTTGACAAATGATACGGTGTTAATTGGCTGCAGGGGCATGAGACAATGAGATTGTGGACTTTCTCTTGTGGCAAACAATGTTTTTTAGTTGTTCTTACTTGTTAGAAATGTTGGCTTGGATTAATATTCAAAATGAGTATGTCAAATTGTCAATATATACTAGCTCGATCCAACCCATTACTAAAATTGTGTATCTCAATTTCTTGCCCTTTACCAAGAGTTTCCTCCTTTGGTTTCGTAAATTTAAACAATAATTGTCTCCTTTGGTTATCCAAAAATAGGGAATGATGACTCAATTTTGCACATCTTTTGAGTGGTATGAGAAAGAACAACACATACAGAAATCTCTACAAATAAGGGCATGTTCGATTGGTTATATTTTTTAATCTTTAGAATTTAAAATTCCCATGAGTTTAAACCTCTGGCTAATTGAATTCTCAAATAAAATAAAATAAAATAAAAAATCTTAGTGTTCAATAGGCCCTGAGAAATTAGTTTTTAAAATCCTGATTTTTTTCTTTTCTTTTTTACAACGAAATCCTAAAAGTTTAAATATAAATTTATCAAGGTTTAAACAGACCCATGTGGTTAGTATTGTAGGTGAGATCTAATAAGGAAAGTTAAGTAGTTTTATGGACGTAGAATTTATAAATTTCTAACTCTTAGTTGAGATTTTAGAATTTATAAATATAAATTGTGGGAATTGAGATTTCCAAATTTGATAATATTAATCAACTGAACATCCATAAATTTAGAAATTCTTGAAAATTTTAAAGTGTGTCATGTGAGACGACAAGTGAATAAATCAGCATATGTATTAGTTTAATATGTCAAGGATGTTACTAATTTTGTAACTTGGATAGAGGAAAATCTTAACATGATAGAGCCCTCATTGGCTCATGATGTATTGAATTTCTCTTTTTCTTAATGAAAGTTACATATTTCTTAAAAAAAAGAAAAAAAGAAAAAGTAAAACAAGAAGCTGTGGATACGTATTTTCTATTATGTTCTTGCAATAAAAAATACCACCATGTGGGTATTTCATGAGAGGCATTACGTGACATGTTAAACATTTACAGAAAATCTTTTTGTTTGTGGGTTTGATTCAAATAGAAGAAGGTACCGAAGGGGTAAAAAAAATTTGTGTTTTATATTCTTCATTATATATTCGAACAATTACAATTACAATAATTGATATTTGGACAGTGAATTGGCTGTGGAGGTCTTTCAATATTGGCGAGTACAAAAGACAAAGTCAAATACACCGCCATGACACAAGAAGATGACCTACTTACTAGACCATGATAATCAATGAGTTCTATTATTCCCAAGTGACTGTGAGAGATTTTCTAGGAGTAAATTAATCATCTTGTGCAATGTTATAGCCTTATAGGTTATATTAAAATGAAAAGGTAAGTAAAAGATTCAAAATGACAAGTTTGAAAACAACCATGACACCCAAGCTGATAAGGACTTAGATTTGTTTCTGTAAAGTCTCTGCAGATAAATATACTTTTTCTAAACAGGCAAAACAGTGAAAAAGATTTTGGAAGGTATTTTTATTTTTATATTGAGTCCCACAATTTTTCTCAAATAAATAACATTCTAGAGGTCTTAGAACCAGCGAACATGGATGAACCTAGCCAACTAGGAGAATTTGATGCCTACCAGCTGTAGGCTGATGTAATGGAAAACCTGGATGAAAGCACCAAAAAATATTCATATAAATATGTTTTTTATTTTTATTTTTTTATTAAGTTATAAAAAAGGCTTTCATTCACATTGGAAAGAAGAACATACATGATACTTGGAAGGTTCTTCCAAACTGGAAAAAAGAATTTTACTTCTTATTTTTTATTTTGGTTACTGTTTCCTTCATTTCAAATTGAAGACTTGTAAGTTGTAAAAGTCAAGTGTTTTTACCCCTTAGTCGAAGTTGTAACAAGGTTGAAAGTGCTGATTTAGATGTACAGATCTTTGGTTCAAGACCCAAAATTTGCATTTGCCTTGCGTGAAAGACCTATTTCCTTGGCCAAACACAAAGAGTCATAATTATAGTTGTCAAAATTGCGATCTAGATCGTAAGATCGCACGATTTTACAATCACACCTTACTAAAATGTTTAGGATCGCATTAGGATCATATGAGATCCTATCGATTCTACAAATCCTACCAAAACATCAGTTTTTGGTTTTTTATTTTATTTTATGAGATAAATTTTTGGTTTTGATGAAACTTTAAGGTCTTTTTTTTTTTTTTTTTTTTCTCTCTCTATATATATTTATTATTTATTTGATATATATATATATATATATATATAAAATTATGTTAACCTAAACAGACGTTTTCTAGTTTCTAGTTCACTTGTAATTAAAATGAAGGAATGCTTCATCATTTCTAAATGAAAAATTTATATTGGCTTTGCTACCTTTTAAACTATAATGTTGTTAAATTTGTTTGATTAATATACTAATTTGTGTTCTAATATTATTAAAATGTTTTTCTTACATATATGTGGGGCCTGAAAGTCTGATAGTCTCGGCCTATTTTACATTCGGCCCAAGGCCCATCCCGAGGATGGAGAATCGCCCGAGGACGTTGTATAAAGGCCTGAGCTGTAAGGACCCCCGCCGAGGATGACCTTGTCCTTGGTGGATCGAGGCCAACACCAAGTGGGGGAACAAGCCCAGGACAGGTTGTCACCTCCACAATAAATGCGCTCACCTAACCCTCTGACCACAC
Organism: Quercus suber; assembly: GCF_002906115.3. Lineage (NCBI taxonomy): Eukaryota > Viridiplantae > Streptophyta > Magnoliopsida > Fagales > Fagaceae > Quercus > Quercus suber. The sequence goes on from NW_027070226.1 coordinate 67,750, forward strand.
TAATGGAGATGTGACTCCTGGACAGGGCAACCTTGGCCACTACAAATCACATGATTACTGATAATGCAGCTGATGGAACGGACGGTCAGAAGGGAAGCACGTGGATGATCAACAGGTGGAAGAAAGATACGGTGAGAAGAGGACTATATAAGGGGAACCAACAGAACAGTTGAGGGGAGGACCTCTATCAGGATCCTCGGATCGGTGCCAAGGAGAAACCTTGAGGAGTAACTTTGGTGTGCCGGCCTTCAACGGGTGCGAGTCCTGTTTTGGGCGTTGTCCATTTGTTAGGGTCTAGTTCTTAAATCCACTATCTAAAAATGTATTGTTTGGGCTTTTGGGATGATTTTCCTTTTGATTTACGAGGGCATTTCCAAATTAAGGCCTTACAATATAATTTTATTAGTATGCTTGTATTGAATATTGATTGATTGATTTTTTTTAGCATGCTCTATAATTGTTGCTAAGCGGTATAACTTGAATAGTTGAGTATAAAGTTGTATCTTAGTCTTTTTTTTAGCTCTAGTAGACAAATATACAATGTTTATATAGATGATAAACTGAATGATGATGATTAGGATAGTGGTTATAAGAATCCTAGAATGAGAATAATTAAATGTTCAATTCACCTTAATATTGATCTTGCTTTTGGATTTCATATTTTAGTTGGCTAGTTTCCATTTGATAACTTATTTTGGATTTTAAACTAACTTGGAAAATATCTCTATATGTGTTGATAAATATTTTGGTATTTGGTTGCTAATTAAACATTCATTGAACCTTTTAGATACATTGTGTCAAAACTTAAATATATTTGTTTCGTTAGTATAGACGTAGCAATGTATGACATACAAATTATATCATATGATGCAAATCTTTGTTTTTTGTTTTTTGTTTTTTGTTTTAATTTTTAATTTATTTTTTATGGATAAAATCACAATTTACATGATTATTCAACATACAAAGTTATTATTAATGTGTTCTTTGCTTTACATCTAAAGATATGTAGGATTTTACGATCTACGATTAGACCATATGATCTACGATCCCACCTATCTCTTACGATCCTATGTAGAATCCCAATTTTAACAACCTTGTATGATAGTATGACACACCTCAGAACTCTTAATCTTAATGTATTTTACACAAAAATTTATCTACATTAGGCTAGATAACTCATACACTCTTAAAATTTAATTGAATCTTGTTTACGCCATAAAGAAATATATTAGTGAATTGTATCCGATTAAGTTAAATAGTTGTTGCAAAATATTTATTTTTTGTCAACACCATTATGATTTATTTTTCCATTATCAGGTGATTTTTTTTAGAGAGTTTCAACTTATGGCATCTGCTCCTAATGATAACTTTTTATCATCAAATTAAAACATCAATTGGTTTTGGGTGTAAGCGGAGATTAAATCCTAAATTTCTTACTTAACCATTAAAGACTTTATCAATTGAGTTAACTGGAACCCACATTATTATCATTTGACTTAATTTCTCATTTCTGACTTACAAGTATTTTAACTCCAAAGATAGGAGTCTTATAACTCTTGAAATGTATACTTGGAATGTGAAAGAAACTTGTTGGGGAAGACATATAGAGAGGGCGTTTTTCATGTATATTATATTGTGGGAAAAACCGTAATGGTGTTTGTTTGGAGGAGCTTTTGCTTTATGCTATAAACCTATAATACAGGCCCATATAACCAATAACATGTACGGGTTGGATTGTTAATTGTATTTAGTGGATGCGAATTAGTGAATTCATTGCACTGGTGGGAATGTACGTTAAGATTTCTCTTACAGAGAACAAGATATATTGTACGTACCTCATCAAAATTTAGGTAGGTGATATATATATATATATATTACAAAATTTATATTATCTATTATAAAAATTTTATATTATTTTGAATTATTAAATCTAAAATATAAAAAATCTACAATACGTAAAAAAATAGAAACATTTCGCTTTTAGTTGAACTCATAATATGTTTCTGAGACTTCAAAATTTTACACATCATTATTCTAATATGTATTTAATTCATTAGAATTTTGACATCTCATATTTTCTTTAAATTGAAAATTATATAGTTTCATATGCAAACACAATCAAAATAAATATGCATGAATAATAATCTTAATTATTAAATTTTATATTAAAAAAAAATCATATATATTAAACCTTTTCGTACATTGCATAAATTACCGACTAGTTATCTATTATTTTCAAAACCCTAAAAGCCAAAGATAATGTGTGCACTTTTTTGTCCATATTTTAAACCTTTTTGTACATTGCATAGATTACCAACTAGTCATATATTATTTTCAAAACTCTAAAAGCCAAAATAATGTGTGCCTTTTTTGTCCAAAGATGATGGAAAACAAATATAGTAGCACTCTATCTTGTATTTCTTGTCTTCTAGTAAATTTCCAACAATTTTAACAAAGAAATGGATGCACCAAAATACCACATTTCCGTTTATATAGTCTATACACGTTATAGCTGTTCTGTGCGTGTCAATAGCATCGAGTCTGGACCAAATGGACCGCTTTATAAGTTACAAGTCTCTCTCACAGCGCGTACATGAGTTATAACTGTGTAAATTCCACATGTTGTGAGAGAGAGTATATATACATCGTCGGATGCACAAATACATTCTCTAGTCTAAGTTAGCAGTGCTGAATTAACATTTCAAGGTTTATAGTATAAAATATTTAGATGACCTAGCTGGGTATATATGCAGATTATTTTCACCACAGAAACTTACCTTATAACCAGAATTCAAATAATTTTTGTATAATTAAGTAGACCCAATTGTGCCTTCATCAGTTTCCTAAATATATGGTTTTCTCTGGGGCTTTCAAAAAATGATAGACACTTAATTAAATCATCTATGATGGTAATAATAAGACTGATGATTAAGAGATCAACGGTTGAGAAGATCTAACCGACACCGACTAAACAGTTAAGGATATACGATGAAGCAAAAAAAAAAGTGGGGGCCATGAATTGAGGGTTATGATAGAGTAAGCAGAAGCATTGAACCTTGATGAAAGCATGATAGTAGGGGCAGCATCATTAATAATATTTTTCTGTTATTAGAGTAAAATGTCATCATTACAGATAGTGGGGGCAAAGCCATGATTCTTGAACAACCATTTTGTGTTCCCTTTGGGAAGCCCTTAATGAAAGTGACATTTATGTAAAACCATTTGCACCCAGATTTTTCTGCACCAGGTTTTGTTTTGGTAGAATCTCAACTGCTCTCACTAATGTGAGTGATGGAGGGGACAGTCCAGTAGATGTGCATATGCTTTTTTTTTTTCCTCCAAAAATTACTGTGGGTTTTACCCATCCACCTTTGGGTTTGGAATAGAATATACATGTGTGTATACGCGCATGTGTGTGACGATAAGTATACGTTAAGTATATTTTCACCTCACTTTGTAAACTTTTTATACTAAAACTCTCTCTCTTGCTTAGCTTTAGGTTTAGGATTAAATTAGACTTTGTATAACTCTTTATACTTTACATGTTTGACTATTAAATTACATAATCTTCGTATCCTCTACATGTTTACAAAATATTATGATGATCTGAGATCAATGACCATTCCATCATAAATTATTTACATTTTTTTTAAAACTTTAATCAATGAACATTTCATCATAAAATGTTTATATATTTTTTTTTAAAAATTTAAAATTAGATGCAAAACAATGAGTTTGTGAATTAAATAGTAAATAAAATCTTATTGACACCAAATTTAGCGTGAATATTAAGAATAATGAAAATATGTAACACAATAGTAAGATTTTTTAAATATTAATTCAATACAAAATTGTAGACTAATGTAATGTTGCAAAGAGTTTCATGGTGTAACTCTCTCTCTGATGTGAAAGTTGTGCTGCTTTTTTAGAGAAAGAAAAGTTACAGGCTTTCCAGCTTATTGGCATTAACAAAGTAGGAATTGTTTGATATGGGGTTCCCGCCTTTTATGTGAATAGCTGTTGTGATTAAACAGCTCAATCCCATCATAAGCTCGCACGTGTATGTAATGAGAAATATTTGTTCTCTTTAGAGAAAATTCCAATAAGAAAAGGATAGTTTGACCTTATATAAATAATTCATGATGTCCAAATGCGTTTAATTTCAAAGGTTTTTTCCCCATAAGAAATGAACAAAGGATGCTACTTAATCTCTTTACGGAGATGGTATCTCATACAATTGCAAAAATATAATAATGTTCTTCTTAGAAAATTATATATATATATATATATATGACTATGGGACTTGTATGTGAAAGAGATATTACATGATATAAGGATTGCGAAAAATAATTTTTGCTATTTACGAATAGATTATGGTTAGGGTGCATTAATATTTATGAAAGGACATGTTTATGATCAAACACCCCAAACCTACAATTACGAACATTTGTAAAAAAGAAACAAGTTACAATTATCTTGTATAGATATGATTCAAACTTATGACCTTACTAAAGTTCATTGGCACTGCCACACTTCTCTCCCTATTCTCAAAATAATAATAATAATAATAATTAGGTGGGGAACAGGCCCAATAGGGACCAAAAATGCACATTAATGGTCTAGTGTTAGGTAATGTAGAGGCAAGGCAGTATGTTCTTGTGCATGAGGTGGATTGATCACTCATTTCATTATCAAACTTTGTTCTTGTTTTTTACTTTTGCATCATCATTGTAGTGGTAATGGACCAACATTTGGGCCATCCCTATGAACTACAGGATATAGATGAGAGAGATTAGAGAGAGAGAGAACATGAAATGATAAAAGTATTACAACTAAATTAGCATTAATCCTACGTGATTCATAACATCTTTTTTCTATACCAATTTGGTAATTTTGTTTTAAGTGTAAGTTTCTTAACCTAACAAAAATAATAAACAATAAAAAGTTAGTATAATGAAAATAGAGATTGCCAAGTCACTTGAATTTTGTGTTCTTAATTAAATATACTAATTAAAATGCTAAATAATTTGTATATTTAAAAGAACCTTTTTAGTATGGATTGTAAATTAAATGTGTATATACTATATAGGAGTTGATTTAAAAGTACCAACTAACTGAGTTGTAGTATTTGTTCTGTGCTTTTTTTAACTAAACACAATAGAATTTTGATATACAATAACCTTTATATTTAAAAAAAGAAAAAGAAAAGATAATTGATTCATTTAATAGTTATTACGTACAGTCATTCTAAGGACAAACCTAAAAGAATATTAATGAGATTAATCAATGAGTCGCTAATATGTAATATTATTATTTCAGCAAAAAAAAAGGTACTAAATTATTATCATACTAACTGTCCTATTTAGATACGAATTAAAACGCGCACACAAAACTTATGTGAAGTAAGTTCAAGTCTTTGAATTATCACGTTTCATACAATGAACAATTTAAAGGTTAGCTTTGGCCTTTGGGTACTCAAATATTAAAGAAATAAGCAAACTTTTAAATCAAGTCTAATCTAACTTTTTATCTGTTTGAAAGTGGTGTTGGTTGCTCGATCTGCTGAACTATAGGGATCTAGAGACCCTAGGTGATAGGTGAGTTATTCATGTCAATGTGACACTGAGAAAGATAAGCTTTGAAAGCTACTTTCTTTTGTGAAAGGAATCATATTCCAAGGCATTTTACAATGTATAATTTCCCAAGAATGTTAGGCCAGTTTCAATCCACTTTAAATGGCAAACACATATTTCCTGGATTCCTAAAGAATTTTAAATGGGGATCCATGGAATCACTTTCACAAAACAAGGCATATAATTAAAAAAGAAAATGCCTTTCTTCCAAATAAAAAAAAGGTTCTAATAATATTAATAGCTAGCTCAAGCAAATGAAAACTCTAGACAAAGATAGGTTCATCTGGGGTAACAACTTTGACAAGTTATGTTGAGTTTCAAATAGGAGTCTAATCTTTATTGGTAAAAGTTCATTTTAACAGGGAGATTGATGTTAACTGCGCTGCTACCAAGTGAAAAAGGGGTTGGATCAATTACCTTTAATTACGTCAATTGGAGATGACCCTACTAATTAGATTCAAATCAATGTTCTTGGGGTTTAGTTAAAGAAAAAAGGGACTCCTTTAAAAGTGTAGGGCATGGAAGTTAATAGTGGTTGATAACTAAACACTTTCTTTGCTTTGAGAAAGAGAGAGAGAGAGATTCACCTTATTGCCTAAATGTTTGGATGACTGTAGGTCACTATATGCGAATATTGGGTTTGGATGTAATCATGAATGCTTGGATGGAAGATGTGTCGGAATTTTTAGCTTTAGTGCTTGTTTAGAATAACTTATTTGTATTGATTTACTTTGCTTCAAAAATAAGTTGGAAAAAAGTACAATGGTACCTTTTAAAGAGTGAGACTTTGAAAAACTATACATTTTCTATTATAGTGGGAAAATAAAGAGACATAACAAATAAAATACTTGATTGAGATATGGTCATTTCTATTAGTGTGCTCATTTGGTATAACTTATTTTTATTGATTTTCTTTACTCAAAAAAATAATTTGGACAAAAGTACAATTGTATTTTTAAAAAGTGAGACTTTGAAAAGCTATACAAATGGACTAACAGATGAAATACTTGATTGAGATGTGGTCATTTCTATTTAGTGCTCATTCGGTATAACTTCTTTTTATTGATTTATTTTGCTTTAAAAATAAATTGGATAGAAGTACAATTATACCTTCACAAAAGTGAGATTTAAAAAAATTTTACATTCTTTCTTGGGGTGAAAAAAACAGAGTGATGGAAGTGAAACAAAATCTTCCAAATTTCCATAAAATCAATCTCTTTCATAAAAAAATTCATATTAGAGTGATATGTGGTCATTTTTGGATATATGTTGTACCCGTGTGACATGTAATACTCGAGTGCACTGGACAGCCAAAAATTCTTCATACCAGATTGGTTGCACTATGGACCATCAATCAAAGTGGTTCATCCACCCTTACTTTTTAAAGATCTATTCATACTGGACAGGCTAAGCCCAGTGCTTGAATTTCACATAATGCTTCATTAGTCGTCGTTCTGGACACTCAATCAAGGTGGTTCATCCACCATCACTTTTTAAGGATCATTGAATACTGGACAGGCTAAGTCCAATGCTTGAATTTCAAATGACACTTCATTAGTCATATCTCAACTACTCCTACAAGAAATTAGAGAGTAGGCAAGCCCTGTTAAGTCAGCTTCAGAATTTGACATTGTAGACAAATTCCTTCTAGCAGGTAAAACATTGATGATCACCTGAATTATCACCTTCAACAATAGCCAAACTTTTAAGGTGTGAAAATGGTCATGGGCTGCTTTGCTTGCATCTTGTCAAGTGGGCTGTATAAAGTTTAAAAGCCTGGTCTTTAGCATGAAAGCCCATTTGGTTATACTTGATATGGAAAGCCTACTAAGATGATTGTGCTGATTTTTTTTTTTTATTTTTTATTTTTTATTTTTATTTTTTACAACTCCATGATTTGGCTTTTTATTAATCCATTTATAAATAATATTTTAGTAAACTTTCTTATACATCACAAGGATTAAGATCTAGTAGATATGCATAAACCCTTTTACTTTTCCAATAAGTCTAGAAACCAAACAATTTTTTAATTTTTAGGGAACATCATGATTCCAAGTTCCTAGCTGATTTAGCAACAAAATGGACGCTGGCCTGGCACCCCCCCAAAAAAAAAACTGTATTCGTGGGTGACTTACAATAATACTTAATTTCACCATTGAAAAAGAAGAAAAGAGATGCAGAATTTATGTGTAAAACTTTTGTTTCACATGGATTACAATTTACCATTTTATGGCAATACAACAGGTTTGATGCCCCATATGTCTCTCGCATATTCATGAATTGTTCGGTCACTGCTAAACTTGAATGAACCAGCTGTGTTCAAGATTGACATCTTTGTCCATCTCTGTCTCAATAAGACAACCATTAGGTAAAGCTAAGGATAGAACTATGGCATTAGTAATGCACTCATAATTAATACCATACACATAAGCATTTATGTGAGGCTTAAATCTAAACTTAGTTACCAATTTTTTTTGTAGAAGGTGTATGCAATTACAAGTATATGCATGTAAGGGGGCCATGTAGTATGCATAAATTGTGTTAGCAACATAGCAAGAACCTTTATGCAAGGAAACTTGCGTATGATTATGCCACTCCTGGAATATAAGGTCTAGAAATTGCTATTCAGCTCCTAGTTATCAGTTGGTACATCAGGTACATGAATTATTCAGGTTCAGGAAGGAAATTTGAGCCCAGAGTTGTAGAAAAACCTCACACAAACTTGACTACCTAAGCTGACTGGGATCTTTAAGACCTATATCAATTCCTGATTGTCTATAAGCCTGATAGCCTACATAACTTTCAATCTATATGTATCTGAGCATGTAGATTACAGGTTCAAGACAAAACTACATGATAAGCAAACAAGGGCGTGTGTGCATGCCTGTTGGCGTGTATGAGGTAGCAAACATTACTCACTTTTTGGTCACGATATGCCTCATCAACCTTCTCTTGGCACTCTATGTAACTAGGGAAGTCCTTGCCCACAAGGAAATAATCAGCACGGCCATAACCTTCATTTCCCTCTAGCGATCCCATAAGTTCTTCATAGTTGTAGGGACCAAAAACGCCGCTTCTGACAAAAGCTTTGACTTCTTCAAAGCGAGGATCCGGAACAAACTGTGTATAAGATCAAATAAATTGGAATGGAAAAATGCTAAACATACTACCAATTTTACTAAAAAAATCTTACAAACATGACAATAAATGTGATTGGTAACATATCAAAAACATACGTACCAAAATATATATATATATATATCAAAAACATAATATTAAAAACTTGTTAATTTTAATTTTTTGTTTTATGTCTAAAAGTTGACACATAAGTTTGTAAGGCACATATAAGTTTGTAATGTTTATAATGTGTGATGCTTTCCTTCATTATGTATTTGAATAGACATGCCACAACATTAGAAGTCTAATCCAGGCTTATCAGAAGTCTCTACTGGTTTGTAAGCTTACCTTTCCCTCAGACCTTTCTTTTCTTAGTCCAGCAATTTCATGAGCTTGTGCACCAAAGAGGAAGAAATTATCCTCTCCAACCTCTTGCCTTATTTCAACATTTGCCCCATCTAAGGTTCCAATTTGGATACAGCCATTCATTGCAAACTTCATATTGCTGGTTCCACTGGCCTCCATTCCAGCAGTGCTAACCAAATTGAGATTGAGAGAGAGAGAGAGCAAGGACCAGTCAGCAACAAAGATTAAAGTTAAAAATGCATTTTACAACACAACATACTGCAGGATTTGGCATCAGGCCATAAACACTCATTTCAAATACTTCTAATTCATTTCATGTCAAATTCACCTACCACATTAAAAGCATATATATTTGGCTAACTTTGAAGTTCTAACACTTCAGTTGCATTCATTTTGTCCACTTTTTTCCATATTTTTCTTCGTTGAGGGATAAGTGGAAGAACTCCAAGAAATAAAATTCACAAATCCTACCAAAGTACCTGATATGCTGGGACAATTCACTGCCAGGAATAAGCACTTCTGCAACACTGACATTATAATCAGGAACAAAGACGACCTGAAAAAAAAAAAATATATATATATATATATATGTATAAAAGATCATGTTTATAGATGATTATCAACTTCCAGCTAGCAATTAAGTTGTATTATCATTTTATTATTTTGTCTAAGAAAAAGAAGTCAAGATGATAATATTGACCCAACAAATAGCTACTTTCTGGCGGCCCCTATCTAATTTAGAAAACAAGTCAAGATGCTATGCTATGTCAAAATGCTTCAGTTCCAAAGTAGAGAACCCAGAATAAGAAGATAAAGGTACAATCAGCTGATCAGATTACTCCTTTACATGTAAACTAGATAGCATAAAAATAATTCAGGAGACGAATATTGGACCGAAGAAACAGTATAACATTGAGGTTTAGGTTCATGAAAATTTATGGTAGCACAGTGCTTTACAGAAAATAACTAGTACTACTTTTCTTGTTTCCTTTTTTCATTTTCATTTCAATACTTTTTCTCCAATCAATATTGTTTTACTCAGTTATTTCCCAGATAATGTCAAAAGATTCATTTATTTGTTGTACTGTCAGAGTTCAGGATTTTGAACAGAAAATAAATGATAAACTAAAAAAGTTTTAGCCTAGTCAAATAAATTTAATGTTGCTCAGTAGAGGTAGTTCACACATAAAAAAGGAATATCAAACTAATATTGTTACCTTATTCTCTTAAGTTCTTCATATTGCTGATAATGCTGTAATGATTCCATTCAGATATTTAAAATATGAGTAAAGTGCATGAAGTATCTTGGATAATCAATCAGTGAAGCCATACCTTCAAAAGATCACCTATCTCTGGATCATGATTTACTGTAGCTCCTACATCTGTGATAAATTTCACAATTCTCTTGGCTTGGACATATGTAGCAAATGCCTTTCCTCCAAATATACATACCCGAGGAACAAACTTTATTTTTCTTTCCTCAAGACTCATTTCTTTCATTTTTTTATAGCGATAAACGATTCCCATGATGTTCAATAACTGCCTCTTGTATTCATGGATACGCTTCACCTGAAAATACACGGTTAGATCTACTCTTTTCTAGGCTAAAATACAGCAGAAGAATCTGTAGATGCCACCATGATTATTTCATATTATAGTATGAGTTGTATGAACAAAACTAAGCTTAAGGCTATTTCCCAACTCAAAGGTAATCTCCAAAATTTTGATAATTCCTTATTTCTCAGTTTCTTTACTTGGCATGATGTCATATTCAGTTGAAACAGAAAAAGGCCTAAAAGAACAAAGAAAAGAGTTCAGAATCAGGGAATAACCTGTACATCAAACATTGCATTAGGGTCAACAAAATAGCCAGTTTTTTCTTTGAGGAAGGAGGCAACCTTGATCTTGTTTCTTCTTTTTGCTTCCTTCCATTCAGATTGGAGTTCTTCATTATCAGCAAACTGCAGATAACTGACACAAAACCTGTTAAAATATGACATGCACACGGCTGATATAAAAGTCATAGATAGCGAGGAAATCACCACAGAAAACATGTGCATAAAATATAGTGAGAGTGACCCTCAAACTCAACAATAACCAGATAACTTTTGGCTGTTTTGAAGCTTTTTATGGTAATTATATGACTATCATTGGCTAATGCATGTGGTTAAACTTGAATGCATCATACCATTCCATTCAACAACCTTTCTTACTTACTACACTCAAACTATTTATTCTAGACACTCAGGTAATGACCTATAGCTCAGCTAGCACTTCCTCCTCCCATAATAATGGGGATGGAGGGTAAGGTCATGAGTTCATGTCCCGTTGGGTGCATGTGTAACTTACCAATAAAAAGGAATTTGAGATTAAGGTGATATCAGACATGAATCATAGTGTTCATGATGTGAACTACAAGCATTAAATACACATTGGAAAAAGAAAATACATTCTGTTTTAGGAAGTTTCAGGTTTGATATAATGAAATGAACAACTATAACTGACCAATCTAAACATTTGATGGACTATAGGACCGGATATGAGATTACCTTTCGAAGTGTCACCAATTTCTCAGTGTCTACAACCCAATCTTCAGTTCCAATCCACTTGGTTATAATTTTACTTAGATCTGGATTGCAAAAATGAATCCATCTTCTTGGTGTCACCCCATTTGTTTTATTTTGAAATTTCTCAGGCCATAACTACCAAAAAAAGGTAATGCATTATCAGAGAAAGAAAGTTACTATCTATTGGAATGTTCATGCATGAGTGATGTGGTTAGTTAAGTAGTGAAGTCCCACATAGGATAAAAATGACAAGAGTGAGTACTGTTTTTTTTATACATCAATAGCAAGGAGTGCGGGGATTTGAACCTTGGATGTTTCGTTGGAAACATTAGGAGGTGCTAACCAGTTGAGCTACAAGGCTCTTGGAACAAAAGTGAGTTGTTAATATAATATAATTGGGTCTAAACACATTAACTTAAGCTTTTGGATTAAGTAGTGTCCCTTTATGTTATAATTGAGTCTCCCCAAGGTGTTATATCCCATTACATTAAATTTAGAATGGTCCTACAACAATAACAGTGATGAAAGGAAAATATACTTAGATCATTGACATAGTTACCTTATAGAATTCATTAAAAACTTCACTTTTGACTATTTCACTATGAATCTCAGCAACCCCATTCACTGCATACCCACCTGCAACACATAGATTAGCCATGTGGACCACCTTTGGCAGTTTTGGAGCTTCATCAACTGTCACCTCTTTTTTGTTCTCAGTATCCAGTCCTACAGATTCATCTTCTTCTGCAGTGAGCTTATTTTCTTCAACAGAAGATTCAATTTCCTCAGCAGGATCAACAGCAGAATTTTCTTCTGATTTAAAAAGCAATTCTGCAACGGAGTCAGGCAACTCCACATTATCCAAAATTCTCATTTGTTTCAATTTTTGTTTCAACATGTCAAGATCCTCCGTGCCGTACTCAGCAATTATGGTATGAACCAGCTGGTTAACCCGTTGAATATATAACGTTAGAGTGAAAACTAAAAAGGACTATTTCAGAGAGGAAAATTGTGCATGTATGCATGGATCCAATGCTAAGGACAGAGCATGATTACTAATTAAAGTTTGAAGCTGAACATCGCCATAGTATCACTATTTTTACCTCCTCATCAATCCTTCTTATGATCTCAACATGTCGAGGAAGCAATTCCTGCATAAGCTCTAGACTCCATTTCTCTAGTGCCTCAGGCAAAACTGTGTGGTTTGTGTATGCAACAGTTCTAGCAAAAAGGTCACAGAACCATGAAAAGAAATATCAGGTACTGCAACTTAGAGGTAATATAAGTTACCTAATAGCAAGGAAACTACCTTCTGTTGAGCATCAAAGTGATGCATATAAATGTTTCATTATGATAGAGCTGTGACATTGTGTGGACCATGTTAGATGTGTTATGTGTGTGTGTGTTTAGTTAACAAATGCATGTACTGTATGCATACATATGCATGCCAGAACGCCCAGCACCACACATGAACACAATGGCTCATGGAATCCAAAAGAAACCAAAGAAGTGTAACATACAACTGTGTGATTAATCACCACAAACATGTTTAAATATTGCTAAAGGAATTACCTTCGAGTAATATCCCAGGCTTCCTTCCAGCTCAAACCCTTTACATCCATTAATATTCTTATGAACTCCGGGATGCAGAGCGTTGGGTGAGTATCATTCATCTGCACTGCTACCTTTTCAGGAAAATTCTCCCATTTCACAGGCTCTCCTGATCTCCTTTCAAAATGTGCAATAATATCTTGGAGAGAAGCAGAGCAAAGAGTATATTGTTGCTTCAATCGAAGAGTCTTTCCCTCCAACGATTCATCCCCAGGATACAATATGTAGCAGATCTGATCAAAATATAGCATCAAAATGACCATAATTAATTAGTGTTATAAAAAAACCACTTATGTCAGTTTTCAAAATGAAGGAACATAAGCAACAATAGTTTATGAAGAGTAGGAGCAGATGATTGCTTGTAGTCCTACTCACATCTCTATGTTAAAGTACAGTGGTGAAGAAATCAAGGATGAAAGATATAAATAGACAATTTCGCAGAGAGAGATGGGTGCCAGAAGTAAGAAGTTAGATATAATCAATAGTCTTTAGAAGAAGTCTGACAAAGAGGAATGGTGAGAGAGAAAGGTAGGTGTTGGATGTGGTGGCTTAAGGCAGGGACAGTGAAGCAATGGAATGTGTTATATTGGAGATATGCAATGGCTAGGGGATTGCTATTATCTCCTGGAGGAAAGAAAATTAAGTTTGTCTTCTTGGTGCTATATTTATGTATGCTTGGGTCTCTTAAGGGCTTAATTTTCAGTTTATTTCTTGTGTGTTTAAATGTAACTCTTTCGTTAGATATGATTAAAATCTATGCATCTGCCAAGAAAAATGTTTCAAGTGTGTTTTGAACAGCAGCACAGATGTTGGAGAAGGTGCAGAAAAATTCTGTGCATTTTCTACTTCCTATGGTCTGCACCTTGGTTTTGTTGTTGGGTGAATCAGCAGCATACAGAATTTATAAAAATTGTCTTAGAAAGTTCTTAAAAAAATGCAAATGTGTTTATAAGAAAAGGAATCATCAAAATTGAAAGAATTATCATGAACTCTAACCTTTTCAGCATTCTTCATAGCTGCATATGCTTTGGCATGATCTCCAGCATTAAAAGCTCTTAAATCAAATTCTTCTGGTGCAAGTTTTGTGGACCACAGTCGAAGGTTTATGGTGGTTTTAGTTTTGTATCCTGGTATGGGGACATCATAGGCAAGAGCCACTACATTTTCCCCTCCAACCCATTGTTTACTTCCATCCGCCCCTGAAGTAACTTCACCATAGAATTTCACAGGATAGAAAACATCATTTCTTACAATTTCCCAAGGATTGCCCATCTGCTAGGATATGCTTTAATCAATCAACAGGTAAACAAAGTAACCATATAACCTCAAACATTTCATCACCCTCAAGTAGATATGGAAAGCAAAGCTTCTACTGAAGTATTAAGTATTCTAAACCATGATAAATAACTCACATAAAAAAGGTTGTTACTTAAACTTATACTGAACACAAATACATCATACCTCAAGCCAACTTTCAGCAACTTCCTCCTGCCCGTCTTTGGTAATGTGCTGTTTGAATAAGCCATACTTGTATCTAAGTCCATATCCCCATGCAGGGTAATTTAATGTTGCCAGTGAGTCCAGAAAGCAGGAAGCAAGCCTCCCTAATCCTCCATTCCCAAGTGCAGCATCTGGTTCCTGTCAATAATCAACTGACAGAATTTGGGCACTCAAAAAGCAGCTAGTCCATGATAGATTAATTTAGCCAAAGGAATGCACATTTTAGATATGTTTGTGTGTTTGAAAACCACCACTTTCAAATTTCTATTAGAAGGTCAATTTTGGAGGTTTCTAAGTTGCATATCTAGTCAATTGTTTTAGGTAATATTTGAGGTTCAATTAGCTCAGAAAAACTTTTTATTATGACAGTAAGTCAGTAATTTCATCTCCGGTTGAAATTGGACAAATTGTAACCTCTGAAGCTTCTAATGGATCAACTGAAACTATATATAGTAAACTTTGTTTTTCCCTTTTCCAAAATTACCATCATGCTAGTATCAAACAACCAAATGGCATGAAACTACGATGAATTTTCAGATACTCAATTAGAAGCAGTCCACAAGAGGAGTTTAATTAAAGGAGTATTGAACTATCTTACCTGCCTAGCAACATCCTCTAGATCATGCCCTAGCTTTCTCAAAGCCTCTGCATAAGCCCCTGAAAGCTCTAAATTTCCAATTGCATTTAGCAATGCCCTACCCTTAAACAATTGAAAAAATAATATTTTTTAAAAATCCACTAACCTGTACTATGCAAACAAGAATTTAATTTCAATGGCTGGTAGAAACAGAAAGCTGGGACAAACCTGTAGATACTCCATAGACAGATAATATGCCTGCTTTACATTCATCTTTTCATAGTAATCATAAGTAACATTCCAATTTATGATAAGGGTATCACGAACACTTTCTGCAGTTGCAAAGTATGCCTTAGGGAGCTCAAACTGCCCTGTAGAAAATGATGGAGTGAACTCTGCGTGGTATTTAATACTTGACGCTATAGATGCTGAATCTGGAATAAAGGTGTCTAGATCACCTGCAATGCCTAAAGCAAAATACAAAGTGTGTTAAAATTTAGGAGTGCATCAATAAACAAGCATGTGTTTGGGAAGCAATGAAAAATTAAAATTATTTCACTATTCAACTTATTTTTGCTACTATTCATGGACCCCACTACACTTTTTGGTACTATTCATAGGCTTCACTGTACTATTTCAGCTAACTTTCACCTTTATCTACAGTACTTTCAGCAATAAATTTTTAGTTTTAGCAAAAGAAGCAGTATCAAAACAGACCCAAGTGAGTGCATTAGACATGCTTGTCCAAAACAAAAAGGAACAGATAAAAAGTTATGCACACATATGTCCTCAGCCAACTCATAAAAATCACAATGCAGTATGACTCAAACAAGAACTTGGGGATAGCCAGTGTTGTCAAATAAAAGAATTACACAATAATTCCAATCAAGCAGACTACAAGATTTCAATAACTAGTTAAAGGAAGCCTTGCCACACGTGCATGCAATAGATATGACTAGATTCAGCTTATCACTGCTTGTAATTTGACCTGATAGGAGAATAGCAAGACTTCAAGTGAAATGAAAGCACGTGAGCACTATATCTAAGATGGTTGCTAAGGCACCAAAAACACTATATCTAAGATAATTATCCAATCAGTAGGCATCCCATGTTGGGGATTTTTTATCCTCTATTGTAGGAGAAACCTTGCCACTAGTTTCAATTTCTTCTGATTACAAAGGATAGAGCCTAGGTTATAAAGTAAGATAATTTGATCATATTCAACCATACCATTATACCTCCCAATGTCTCACAATACAAAAGTTTTAAGTATACATTAAAAAATAAACACCAATATGTGAATGAACTCCGAAATTGGAACTCCAACTATGGCACAAAACATGAAAAATTTGAAACTTTATCCTAAACTCCTTTGAAATGGGAAAAACTTAGGTATAGCTTCTTGGGTTCTATACCTTAGGTTCTTCAATTAAATTCAATCAAGTTGCTTAATTAAACAATGGGGCATATCTGAATGAACTCCATATTCCCACTACTGCTAAACACAAAGCCAAAAATGGAACTCCAACGATAACGCTAAACATGAAAAAGTAAAAAAATTTAGCCTAGACTCATTTGAAAATAGGCAAAACTTAGCAATAGCTTCTTGGGTACTGTACAGTGGATTTTCCAATTAATTAATCAATGCATATCTTTTTGTAAAGACAATTAAACTCAACCATCTGGATTATTGGTCAATACAATCACATGATTGAATTTAATTAAAAACCCATGATACAGCACCTAATTCATGTAAAAAAAGTTGTACCCTTTAAATATATACATATAAGGAATTCAAAAGACACTGTTAGCTAATAGATATTCAAGAAAAGAACCTCCTTCTTGTTTAACAGAGTCCTTTAGCTTCTGCTTTTGATTGCTGGCGACATTCTTGACAGAAAATTTTCTTCTTGAATAACTGGAACGTGGGGTTCTGATCAAGAACATCTCCGGATTATGGGTTATGCGGTCGAACCCCATGAAGCCTAAGATAAATTTGGAATGTGAAATGGACATTGAATGAGCACCAGTTGCTGAGAACGGTAGAGTTGCCATTGTTCTCTCTCAGAGCAAAAGTGATGAGTAATGAGAGAATGAGTGAAAGAAAGATAATGAGCTCTTATCTACCTACTCTCTCACTATTTCATGGCTTCATCAACTCTTCAACTTCATGGAATCATGTTAAACACACGAGCAAAATGTTTGGTTGAGTTATTTTACCTGTCTGTGTGGGACTAGAGTTCTCGTTGAACCTTGTGATTGAAATGGACAAATAGCGGGTAGATATTTTTCTCTAATATGGACAAGTTTATTGTCACCCAGATGCCATTTGTTTTCACCCTCCACATTCCATGTTGGTGACTTTCTAGGAGTGAAATCAAGGTGATTCATGGACCACAAATCCACCATGATCTTGCTTGAATAAGACGTCTTTTTTGTGAAAAAAAAAAAAAAAAAAAGAGAGAGAAAAAGAGAGGGTTCACGTGCCCACATTCTATAATATACTATTACTTGGGCTTTTTGGTATGTCTATTAGTACCGCCATGGCACAATACAACATGCCATGATTTTTGCATATTAGGGAGTGAATAAGAAGTATCTAATATGTATAAAGTTCTGACGAAAACAAGCAATAAATATATAATTATATGCTACTTCTTTTCTTTTTTAATAAAAACTTCTTTTCTTTTAATACAAACAAGCAATATAGTTTATTTTGTCTAGATTCACTGCGATTTTAAAAATGTTGGAATTGGGGATTAGGAACAAACATATTCAGACGACAATAAGTAAAAATATTCACACAAGATAATAATATTTAACATGTTTTAGCTATTTCCAAACCTATATCCAAGAGCATCACTAACAAGAAATCCAATTTCAAAGATATGGATTACAATCACCTCAAACCAAACTAACAAATTAAAATTGAAGCTAAGAGCCGAACTCACATTAGAATCGAAGCTAAGAGAAAGTTTGCACCTCGACCAAGGTAGGCAATATGATGCAGCATTTTACGGTTGGTTTTTGTCAGTTAAGGACCTTTATAGGTGTGGTTGTGCAATCAAATAGGATTTTTTTGCTGTCTTACTAAGAAATTATACCACTCTCATTACGGACTACATTATTTGTTTACTATTGTACTAAAAAACTCCAACTTATATAAAATTACTAAGTCAATTTATAATAATAAAAATTTTAAACAAAAATTGACTTCCTTTTCAAATTGATTTAACAATTTTAAACAAATAGGAGTATTTTAATAAAATAGTGAGCAAATAATGTGATCTACCATGGGTATAGTATAATTTTTTCTCTTTTTTTTTTTTTAAATATTTTTTTTAAGGGTAAAGAAAGAGTAAAAACACACACATCTAGGCCCAAAGCTGGTCTGCTCAGCCCATATTCAACTGCACATCATGAACACATGTAAGCCCAATGACCTAAACGGGTCCGCGATTAACGTTCCATGCATCTGGGTCCCCACATTTCCACTATTATTGTATTTTTGCAAGAAACAAACTTCCAAGTTACAACAAAAAAAACAAATCCAGAATTTAAAAAAGGCAAGGGACCCCGGATTCCCAAATCCCCAACGGTCTAAAATTGTTAAAAAGCACTCAAAAGCTGGAGATTGAGCCGTACAGTTCTCTGCTTTTTCGCAGCGCCTCCCATCTGTTTGTTTTTTTTCCTCAGAGACAGAGGCAGACCAAAACACACACAAATTGAGGGAGAGAAGAGTTTTCAAAGAGGACCCCTTTACTCTCCCATAATAACAAAACCCATATCAGACAACATATTCGGTTCGTGTGTGAAACTTTTTTTCCTGACGAGACGCCAAGATCAACATTTTTTTTTTTCATCTCTGGGTACAAAATATTAATACCCATCTGGGTCTTTTTCTTTTCCTCCTTTACTATGTTTCTGTTCTTGCTTTCTTTGGTTGTGGAGAAAAGTTTGTTATTTATTTATTTTTTTTGACTCAAACAAAACCCAGAAATTTTATAAAACTTTGGAAAGCAAAGTTACCATCTTTGTATTGTTTAGTCTTTGCATTGGCATACATACACATACAGATCTGTCATTTTTAATTTTCCTTTCTTTTTCATTTTTGGGTCTTAGGTTTCATTTCTAAATTTGTGTATTTTCTTATCTATCAATGGCTGTTCATTGATTTCTCTGTGGGTTTTAATTTGATTAAAATAAAACATTGGTATAACATTTAGTTTTTGATTCACAATGCTTTGTGTCTCCTCTATATGCTAGATTTATTTTCTGTGTAAAGATCAAATTCTGTACCTGTTCAGGTTTTAGCCCTCTTTTGTTTTTGTCATGAATTGAGTTCAAATTTGTGAAATTCTCTGTATTGTATTCATGGGATTTCTCTCTTTGTTATATTGATGTTACCTGTAAAAGGAAATTTGAGTAAACATTATGGATCTCTTTCTAGATCTCTCACCAAGTTGTTTGCCGTGAGAGATTTTTTTCCTTTATTTTCTTTTGATTATCACTTGCACCTACCATGGATAATAATATAAATGCCTACTAATATATATGCATTTTTAACAATTTTAGGTACCACAGTTGAATAATCACACAGATTCATACCATTCTTATTAAATGACATTGTTTGTGTTTGTAGGTGCAATCATTGAATCGTTGCATAGATTTCACTAAGACGTTGGACTAAACAATATTCGTGTTGATATATAGGAATCTTAGTATATTGTCAAAATGTTTGGGTTTATGAAATCACCTGTGAACAAGGTTTTTAGGCAGAAATCAGTGGAGCCTGGATTTCCGGCTTCTTCTAGTTCTAATCCTTTTGATTCAGATACTGAATCTGATGCCACTCATACTAAACCTGCAAAACGAACCTCTTCTGAACCTATGTTAATAACCCCAAATTTTAATACCAACCCTTTTGATGATGATGATGGGAGAAGAGGGGCTTCTTCATCATCATCCTCATATTCTGGATCTGCACCAGCAAAAGACAGATACAGAAATGATTTCCATAACTCAGGAGGATTACAGAACCAGAGTGTACAGGATCTGGAGAATTATGCCGTGTACAAAGCTGAAGAGACAACAAAGACAACTAACAATTGCCTGAAGCTTGCAGAGGAAATAAGGGAGGATGCTACTAAGACCCTTGATATGTTGCATCATCAGGGTGAGCAAATCACAAGAACCCACCTGATGGCTGTTGATACGGATAAGGATCTGAGTCGGGTAAGTTCGTCTATTTTCTTGCTTATGAGAAATGCTTAAGTAGGTGTACAGCCTAGGAAATGGTTTCTGATGTTATATACCGGAACTTTTCAATATCATGCCTCTCTTTGACTTTGTGATTCTCGAATAACTTGTCCATCTAGGTTGATTCTGCTTTCTTGAAGATGCTAGAAAGTTATAATGTGGGGCCCAGCACTCGTGATATCTTTGCACAATTTAGGCCTATCCAATATGAGTAGGGATGAACCACCTAGGAAAACATATTATTCAGAATGCATTGGTTTACACCAGAAACTCCTAGTGAATGTATGTGAATATTCCTAGATTATTGTAGAAGATGTGTCATGGATTTCATATCTTTGGAATCTCTTATGTTAGCCTGCAGGTTCCATGTAAAGAAGCCCAAGTATGAAGCTACTATGCATGTCAACATGTTTAACTGGAAAATCCTATGTAAATAGGAGTAGGGATGAACTGCTTAGGAGAAGAAATAACCAGAATGCAGTGATTTACACTGAAAATCCCTAGTGAATATATGTGAATATTTCTACTTTTCAAAAACAAAAAAAGAATATGTGTGAATATTTCTAGATTCTTGTAGAATATATGCATCATGGTTTTGGGATTCTGATATTTTGGAAAGTCAGCAGAATACAGATACTATGCAAAGAAACTCAAGTTTGAAGCTTGTATGCATATCAGAGTGGTGGTTTATAATCTTTCAGCTTCACTTAACAAATCGTAAAAAGCTCAACTAAAATTTATTAATAAAGATAATCTAATGGCATTTTGCTTTGGCATCTTCAATGTGGGGTCTGATGGGTTTGTACTTTATAGTTTATTAAGGGCTGATGTTAAACTTGTCAGAATCTGTCCTAGAAGATCTCCATCTACCAAGTTAGAACTAGTTTAATTCAACTTGAGTTTCACAAGGCAACTATATAGTGCAATTGGTAGGCTGTCAGACCAAATTGACCTCAATCCAACTGACCACAATGTTCAATGACTAAACTTATCATAATCTCTTCAATTTAAAATCCAGTATTTTTTTTCATTATAAAAGGGGTGGCAGTTTTGGGTCGAAGTATAAAAACCAAAGCAAATCTCATTAAACCTTGTTCATCAGCTTGCTTTTAAAGCCTTGCCACTCCCATTCTATCAAGTTAGGAACCAAAGATTGACACTAGCCAACCTGGTTAGGTAGAGATCAAGGGATGCAAAGAGCTCCTTTCCAGATGGAGTATCTTGAAACCCCGCCTTAATCTCACTGCCTATCCAACACGAGGATAAAGAATAGATGCTAGTAATGCTGGGGCATGACTGGTTGAACTGTTGGAGTCCCTGATGTGAATTCTGTATATTCTTCATATAAATGTGTGGCAGTTTTGGAAATGGTTGACCAGCCTAAATTCATTAGTCTAAAGCCACCTCATGGCCACCTTTAGATGCAATGTGACAATCATTGAAAGCCAAGCTTGTATTTTCCTATCTGATAATTAATGAATTCAGTATATTCTTCATATAAATGTGTGATAGTTTTGGAAATGGTTGACCAGCCTAAATTCATTAGTTCAAAGCCACCTCATTGCCACCTTTAGATGCAATGTGAAAATCATTGAAAGCCAAGCTTGTATTTTCCTATCTGATAATTAATGAATTATTACTTACTGCTTCCTAAAAGTGGACTGCTGTCTAATTATTTATCTTTCATTGTATTCTCTTCTTTCTTCAAGTGTTTTTTGATCATGCATTATTAATATCAGGGAGAGAAGCTTTTAAATAACCTTGGTGGCATGTTCTCTAAGACTTGGAAGCCAAAGAAGACCCGGGAGATTACAGGGCCTATAATTACAGCAGGTTTTAATCTAAAAAAATTGGCTTCCTTCAGTCAAGATTTCTTGTTATTCCTTTAATATATCAAAATACATGGAGCATGGTGATTGCAGTCATTTTATATTTATTGTGTTGGCTGAACAGATAATTCATCCAAAAGAAGTGTAAACCACTCAGAGCAGAGGGAAAAGTTGGGTTTAGCTCATGTACCCAAAGGACGGGCAGCTTCTCGAACAACTCCTCCTGAACCAACAAACGCCTTGCAGAAAGTTGAGGTTTGTGTTTGTGACTATCAATTAGGTGTATAACATTTGCTTTTGGATTTCCTAATGTGTTGCCAAAATCAGGTGGAGAAGGCAAAACAAGATGATGCCCTTTCGGATCTAAGTAATATCTTGGGTGATTTGAAGAGTATGGCTGCTGACATGGGAGGCGAGCTTGACAGGTCAGTTGTGTCCCTCCTACCATGAGCGAATTACACATTTCTTTATCTATATCTATAGTCATTACCATCTTGAAGCATCTGAAAGTAAAAAATGGAAAACTAGAATCTAGATCAGATTTTAATTAACTTTGCGTTTTTGCTTGACAACCTACTATCTTTTAGTTATGACATATTTTTCTGGTTTAAGGGAATCAGTAGGTGCTATTGTTTTGTAGGAAAACCTTTTATGCTTCACACTGCAGCCAGTCATGCATCCATGCTGCTGCAGTATTCCAAAGGCTTTTTATTACAAGCACCTTGTGAAATACTTTTGGCACCATTGGTTCCATTGTGGTTTTTCCTTTACACAGTCACATGACATACCAGATTCTTTGGCGGTGGAAAATTTTCTAGAGTATTATATCTGTTGTAATTTTTCTTGCCAATTACTTTGTCATTTTTATACAACTATTCTCTCTCATGAATGTTGAATGTAATTTGGTGATTTCAGGCAAAATAAATCTCTTAATCATCTTGATGATGACGTGGATGAGCTGAACCACCGAGTGAAAGGTGCCAACCAACGTACACGCCGTTTGCTTGGGAAGTGATGGTTTATAGTGGTTCAATCACCCAGCTTGTTCTTTCAACTTTTCTACTGTCATATTTTTGTTTTTCCCCCTTCTGGTTAATGTTGTCCTCATTGATATTTCTAGTTTTCTTCCCATTTGTATTCAAGCAATTATGAGGTTTTTTTTTTTTTTTTTTTTGCTTTTTTTTTTTTTTTTTGTTTTTGTTTTTGTTTTTTGTTTTTTTACCACAATGTTATTTTTCTTTGTCAATTCCTTTGAATCTTGGTGCCCCCAATGCCTAGAAGAATTAATACAATTTACATATGATGTCATGGCTATGTAGGACAAAATTGTTTATTTATGGGTATCCATACGCATATCAAATAATATACATTTAATTTTGAAAAATTAGACGATTTTATCTTCTCGTGTCCTAGATGCTGTATTTAGGCCTTTCAACATGAAAAATTCTCCATTTATAATTTGTATGGCAATTAAGTGCGTAAGAAAGTAGTTAATAGTGTCAGCCTAGGGATTTATTAGTAGCAGGACTTGGTTTTCTCATAAAAAATAACTTAGGTTCAAATCCCTCTTATTTGTTGTAAGCAAAAAAGACAAACTACATAACACAATCGGGGGAAATAGGTGATAATTGGCTCTATCAATGTAGCAATGACCATATTGATTGTATATTTATTCTTCCTTTTTTTAAGAGGTAAGAAGGTTTGAATGACTTACCAAGAAAAGAAAGATTGACATTTAAATATTTAGGATTCCAACTTAGAAGAAAAATAAAACGATTCCAGGACCACAACCATGTGTGGCAAACTATGTAATTGGTTACCTATCAATCTTACATGGACACTTTTTTATTATTATTATTTATATTTATATATATATATATATATAAATTTTTTCCAATCACAATTAGCTACATAAGATATATATATATATATATATATTATTTTATTTATTTTTTTTGAGAGAAAAGTTGGCTACATAAGATAGTTGTGAAAAAACTCATGAAGAAGGGGGAAATAGGTGACAATTGGCTCTATCCTGGTGTGGCAATGACCATATTGATTGAATATTTATTCTTCTTCCTCTTTTTAGGGGTAAGAAGCTTTGAATGACTTACCAAGAAAAGAAAGATTGACACATTAAAAATTTAGAATTCCAACTTAGAAGAAAAATAAAATGATTCCAGGATCACAACCTATATTCACGATTATCATGTGTGACAAACTATGTAATGATTACCTATCAATTTTACATGGACTTTTTTTTTTTTTTTTTTCCAATTGCAATTACATAAGATAGTTTTTTTTTTTTTTTTTTGAGAAAAATGTCAGAAGGTTAGTTGTGAAATTGTTTATGATATATTTTTGATTTTTAGAATTTATGCATATAAGTTTTTTATCCCATAAATAAATGAATAAAAAGTAGGGAGATTACATTTATTATCTTCCCACGATTTTGGGTTGATGTGAACCAAAAGTGCATGACGAAATCTATCATCATATGGCTCTTTTAGTTCAATCAGTACACGTGAATGGCGAGCAATGTACCATTAGCATTAGCTCCCAAGAGCAAAGAACATCTTACCCTGCTCTCCTAAGACGCGTCTTATACTAATATAGTAATTACCAATGTCAGATTTTCTTTCCAAAGATACCTCTTAATACGTTTATAGGAGACATAAAATAGGCCTCTATACAAGTTAGTGTATTATTGGAAAATTATTAGGAACTTTAAGATTACAAGTATCGTAAATTTTCAACATAAATTAATTAGTGGTACTCGCTATTATTATTTTAAGACCAAAAGTAATACTACATTGTTTGACTTTTGGAGTACTGAATAATTACTCTTGGTCGTAACCCTAATTGAAATTTTTGGAGTTATTAGGTAGCTATATTGTAGGAGACCTATAAAATAGGCCTTGATTCCATGTATGATATGGCTGTAATTGAGAATTTTTAGGTGACTAGAGAGAGTTCTTCAAATCTTATCATTTGTTTGTATAGACTATAGAGTACAAAGATAGAGAGGGTGGTGATGATGGAGGGTACAAGTTTGAGAAAATTGTTAGTGAGCATAGTAATAGTGATGATGATGGTGGAATTAACAAAAGCTGAATTGCATTACGTTGGAGGTAATAAGGCTGGTTGGACACCAAACACCAACTTCTCGGAGTGGACAAGTCATGAGAAATTTCTAGTTGGGGACTGGCTTTGTATGCTCTCTCTCTCTCTCTCTCTCTTAATGTCTATTAGTATGAACTGTTTGGGTGATGAAAAAGTGTTAGGAAAAAGTGGATATCATATTTTAATCGTTGGTTTGGCTTGTTCATTATTTCTTCTCTTTTTTTCTTCTGAGTTAATTATACCATTTTTTTTCTCCCTTGATGAAATCCATGTTCTTTTGACTGAAGGATTAATATTTCCACTAACTTTGATTTTTAATTTCAAGATATGATTTCGTTATTTTTACCAATTATAATGCCTGTACCTTATTTCTTGAAAATGTATTGAGGGGAAAGCATTCAATTTGATGGAGTTCCTCCTAGACTCTTTTGTTGCTTTCAAGTTGTTATGATTCATAGGTAGCTTAACTAGTATTTCTTTCTTTTATAATAATGAAATGGATGGTGAGGTCATAGGTTCAAGATCTATTATGATCTATTGGGTGTGTGTATAATTTACAATAATAACAATATCATCCAAGTCTTAATCTGAAAATTTTGAGGTCTGGTATAGATTCTTAACAATTAAACAGAGTCTATTACACTTACTTTTTTTCAATCATTCTATTTTATTCAAAGTTATACTTTTCGTTACTTTCTAAATTGACACATTATTTTTTGTCTTTTCTCTACCTTTATACTGGTGTATTAATCATTATTTCTTGAATATGACCAAACTATCTTACGAGGCTCTCGCTTATCTTTCCATCAATAGGGATCTGTCTTATCTTTAAGCGAATTTCCTTATTTATGTTACTTTCATTATAATGATTTTATAATTGTTTTTATGTGTATTATAGCTTTACAAACTACATCTAATGGCGTAACATAGTAAGAAGGAGAAGAATATATATATATATATATTTAAACAGAACGAGAACATGATAACAAAGGAATAGAAGAATATGATGATGATGGTTTTGTATGCATGTCTGATTTTAGACAGAAGGAGGGGCAATTCAAACAGACAACGCACAAATATATTTGAGGAGTTCTCTAACTCTTATTTCTTGCTTTCCCCAAGCTTTTCACTTTTCACTTATTTCTTTCTTTCAACAAGCTTTTCACTACTCACTTTTTATGGATCATAGCTATATATGGATTAACTATCACTTCCTCCTTTCACAATAATGAAATGGATGGTGGGTCATAGATTTAAAATTCATTTGATACATTTGTAATTACCAAAAAAATAAGGGGAAAAAAAACTTTTTATGATTAGTACATTGTTGAATCTCAAAATCCCACATTTTGTGCTTTAGATAAGATTGGAGGTTATTTGTGGTCCTAAGTATTGGAATGAGATTTTAATTTGGGAAGCTATTTAGTTTAGTTATAATGAGACTGATAAGATGCTTAAATTTCTCTGCCAAATACAGACATATCTGTATTTGTTTTTAATATCTGTTTTTTTTTTAATATACATTCAACTGTTAAAGCATATTATCCTTGAATAAGGGACTTGAATTCAAATTCCAGTAAAAAATATAAAATAAAATAAAATAAACAATCCGTGTTTTGACCAGATAGTAAAAAAACAATCATCATAGAACAGAAGTTATAGGTTCATTCATATTGTATGTATCAAAAAATGAAACAAATGCGTGAGTTAATACTAAGTCTCTGAATTTATAATCTGCATGGCACTGATATTGTCCTCATCTTTATTTTGCTTTTCTCTGTTCTTTTCTAAATTATCGTGTTGCCTTCTTCAGATTTTGGATTCAACAAGGTACTGTATACTGTATTTGAGGTGAATGAAACCAGCTATGAGAAGTGCATTGTGCAGGACTTCATAAAGAACATAACAAAGGGTGGACGTGATGTATTTGAGCTAACTGAGGCAAAGAAATATTACTTCATTTGCAAAGACTACTGCTTTGGGGGAATGAAAGTTGCCATCAATGTCCAAGATATCCCAGCTCCAGCACCTGCCCCAGATAAAAATGCTTCTCCATCAAATCACAGTATTCAAGTTACCCCAGTTATGGTGCTTGCCATTGCTATGATTTGGGCTTTCCTCTTAAGTATTATTAGCCAGTGAAAATACACCAGAAGAATTGGTTTGTATGATTACAAAAACAAAAGGATTTTCAGTAGGTATTTTTTTTAATTAAACCATGGAGTTGTGGATTGTATTAATTTGATAATTTCAGTCTAGGTGTTATCATTATAAGCTTTTGATCAAATGAAAGGTTTTGATTGCCTATGATGTCCAGTTATATTACTCTCTTATTATAAGAGTGAAAAGAATAGTCAACCAAACCAATTTAGAAGAAAGTTTCTACAATCCATTATGTGACTACTCAGAAGACTATTCACTTTTAACATGCAGATTCTTGGATTTTCTCCATTAAGGAATTTGTAGTTTGCTGATGTAGGTTATCCTAAAAATGAGGGGAATCAACCTTTTAACGCACAGTAGGTGATTGGTTCAATAATATCGTGAATTCAGGAGAGTTACCACAGTTCCTCAACTAGAGATGCTCCCCAGTTATCTCCAATATTAAAATAATAGGTCTTTTCTCCACATAAGAGTACTCACAGAAGTAAGCAAAAGAAATATGACAGGACCTCCAATGGCACAAAATGGTAAGATAAGATCGTATTCATCCATCAATAAAATAGTCCATGACAATTGCACATTTATTTGACAAAGCATATGAATTTAAACCATATGAAGCCCTTTATATAAAGTGTTGAATAGCATAAATTACATAAGGAAAATTGCATAATTGCAGTTACTTTAGAAATACAGATGAACCAGATTTTGGAAACTAAACAATGTGCTTCAATTCAATTTCAAGTTCAAATATCTTGTGTCTTCACAGGAGTCCATCTATTTTTTGAAGTAGCGTCTTTCCGGGAACGTGAAATGAAGCCAAGAACATAGCCTTCAAAAGCCACAAGCACTAATATGATCGCTCCCTCAACCAACAATGAAGATTTGGACTGAGCCGCCTTGCTCCCGGCACCAGCACTAGCCCCACTGCCACTGACAACTTGTCCAGATGCTAGAATCTCCACCATATCATGCACTTCTCCATCATGGTTCCCTACATAAGAAGCTGAAGCTTCTCCTTTGTAGCAACCAATCTAGTGTACCCAAACACACCCCTGCGGTACAAAGAGCGCTTTGGTTGTGGGAAGATTGGATCATCCGGGTGGTCAGGTCTAGGCTCCCAGGTGGATTGCGCATACTGTCCTCCCATCCCAATAACAATATGGACTGGAAATGCCTCCCAATCCTCCCAATCCAGGCCCAAGCTTCCACAAGTAAAGTTATTCATTGGACAAAACCTCTCATATCTATGGACATGACCCCACAAAGCAAGGGTGACCTTGTTTTCACAAACAAAGGTTCCAAGTGCTCAAGCATCTTCTCCCTCAATGGGGCTTCTCTAGTTTCATTGCTTGTTGTATACATCGGCCGGTGCCCTTGGACTACCACAAAAGGGGTTTTGTTTCTATTAACTGACTCCAAATCATACTTTAAAAAACTATATTGTTTGTTCCCTGGAAGGAAATTGGTCTCAGTTGACATGTATACAAGATGTACTGCCCCCATATCAAATGAGCAGTAAAGGTTCTAGTGTCCGGAGCTCGGGTTCCATTTGGCTCTAAAGAGTTTCCAGGCATTCTGAACCTAAAGCTGAAGGGTACACCGCATTCACCACCCCCATCCTTTCCATAAATTCCCACAGACCACTTAGGTCTCCAAGGATGTGAAGGCCAGTCATACTCATGATTACCAATGCACACATGGTATGCTACTTTGGATGCAACAGGTTCAATCTGAGTAAAAAAATGATCCCACGACCATGAATATCCTCTTGCATAGCTAATGTCTCCAATATGTGAGATAAACGCTGGCTTGTCACTCAAAGCCTCAATATCACGGAGTATCCACTTCATGGTCGCTATGCTCTCTTCTTCTGTACGGAGAAAGGAAGAGTATGGTGTTGCAGTTCCCATTTAACTGAACAGAAAAGCTATTGTTTCCTCAGAGTCCTCATTCCTTGACACAAAGCTGCGAGTTGATGTCCAACCTCCAGCATCACTTCCAACCTATCATAGAGAACAGCAACCAAGCCTTAGTCAAACATTTTGGGGTCAACTAATTTATAATGAAGTGACTCAAGTTTAAATAATCTTTAAACTTACTCTAGATGTCTTATTTCTTTGGGCTCGAGGCCAACAATGTACAAAATATATGACATTAAGCACAAGCACAGCCATTGTTATATTCAAACCATGCAATGTCGGGCAAAAATAGTTTCTCATATGAGTTCACTTTATCAAGTTTAATCATACAACTAATTAGACATTATATACGTATAAACAAATAATCAAGCCAGTAGTTTATAAAAACACTTTTTTGTAGCTATGGATCACCATGAAATCTATAGACACTCAAACTAAGACATTCATTGGATGCTTTTCTTAGACATGATCATGCAAATGAGATTCAATAATTACAAGGTCACATGGAAGAAAATTCTATAATAAAATCCAAACTATTGTGAAATATTATGAATAGAACGATAGTACAACTACAACAAAATTTACCACACAAGCCTTACAAACTTATGCGTCTAACTTTTCAACGCAAAACCAAAAGAGTGATTCTACGTGAGGGTTTGGATTGGGTGTCTGCATTCAGGCGTCCACGTTTTCCTTTTTTTTTTTTTTTTGGTCGCACGGGTTCAAATTTGACAAAGAAGCACTGTAGCGGTACTGTAGTTTCACAGTAGTGGTACTGTTCATCACTGTTCACGTACTGTTTACGAAATAAAAAATATTAAAAATGGGTCCCACAGTACTATTTACACATTTAAAAATTATTTTGCTACAGTATTTTCAGTTTTCAGTTTCAGCAACAATAAGTTCAATCCAAACGGACCCTACATCTACTACAAAATTTACCGCATAATATTAGAAACAATTACTCCTTTTTATATATGAAACAAAAAAGTAATTCATAAATGAGCAAAACTTTGGTACAAATTAGGTTTTCCAATTGAATTCAACCACATAGCTTTATTAACCCCTACAACAAAAGTAGTGTTATCTTTTCCAAAGACAATTAAATTCAACCATATTTGTTGGTCAATGAAACCAAATTGTTAGGTTAATGAGTGCCAAAGTGCATTGGTTAAAGTTGATTTTTTTTATTGCAATCGATCAGCGTTTCTAGGGAGTCACAACATTCTACTCAAATGACCATTTATTTATTAGCTTTTGCTACTTCAACCTATTAACAAAAGCCATTTATTCATTATGTTCTTGATTACTTGATGTGACATGGATCACATTCATTGTCATATTAGTTTGTAAGTCAATTTTTTTTCGTTTATAACAAAATTGATAGTAGCTTTTTGTCAAGCTATTGAGTCATAATCATTTTGATCAATCTAAATTCTAAAGTATCAAATTTGCAATTAACAATGTTCCAAAACTAATGACAAATTACAAATATCATTTACTAAACTAAAAACCCAATTAAACAAAAATTACCTGATAATAATACCTGACTCCTTTCTTCAAATTCTTCATAACCCCGTCATGAATCCAACTTGGGTCTCTCCACGCAACACTCAAATTCGCCGGCTCATTGCACATGTACTCCCTCTTTTAGGTCTCCACACTTGCCATCGCCACGCGGTCGAGCTTACCCTCTCTCAATCCAAACCTCACTCCCCTCTTCTTAGGATCCCCCATCAAGAACATCACTCTCATCTCATCCGCATTCTCTGTGAACCCCAGATGGATCTGCTCCAGCACTTGACTCGACCCGAACCCAACTTCCACCAACTTCGCCAACAAATGGGCTATGCCCGACAACGGATTGTGCTCCTGTTGTATATATAGGTATATACAAGGATATGTTATAATAATAATGTTTGAGTTTGGAGAATAAGGTTTCGTAAAGTGAAAATTCAAGTTCTGGAATTTTCTAAGTGAAAATTTGAAAATCTGAATTTTCTGGAATTTTCTGTAGAATTTTCTAGTGACTGTTTAGAAAGGTTGAAGAGGTTTCAATATTTGTTAGCCGTTTTATAAAAAAATAACTAACTCTCCTTATGTGCCTTTTCATGAATAGAGGCTTATGTTCAATTGAAAAATAACTAACTCTCCATACGTGCCTTTTCATGAAACATAACCCTATGGGTATAAATAGAGGCTTATGTCCACTTGAAAAATAATACAAGAAATATAAAAAATCCTGTGGTCATTCTCCAGAATTGCTATCTGTAGAACCCAACATCTTGGTTGTATCTTGGGGACAAATTTGCGATAATCCTTTAGCAACAAAAGTGTGGGAAGAAAATATTGTTTAAGGAAAACAATATAGTGCCTCCAAGTTATCTATTTTCTGTTTGTCTTTTGTGTTAACCTTGTTCTTCCATTATTACTTTGTATAATATCCCCCAACAATCTTAAACAATATTTGACTACAAGACAAGGAGTAAATGATGACACAACTTTGAAGATGTTGAACCATGGTTTGGTGAAATTGGATCGCTTTAATGGAACCAATTTTACACAGTAGAAAGAGCAATTGGCTTGGATTTGAAGAGTTCTTCAAATGATGAATCAATCATAAAGAATATTCAATGCAATAAGGCTTTGTTAGGATTGGATTGGGGAATTTATGGTGTAGCTGGATTCAAGGTAAGCTAGGCCTCCAGAAGAGAGAGAGAGAAAGAGAAAAGATAATAGAGAAAAGAAAAGGAAAAAAATTGCATTGAAAGAATACACTTGCTTGATTGTCCACTATACAACTCATTGGTCTCTTATACAACACTAAGACAACTATCAAAGACCCATTAGTCTCTAACTAACTCTAACTAACTTGCACAGTCACTAACCAACTCTAATGTACCTCAAATATAGACACTTAGGCACGAATACTCACTGCTGCATCACAGCTTGCACTGCATCATCATGGCCTACCTTGCCATTGAATTAAGGCTTGAGTCACAGTCCTATTCCTCAACTGATGGGACCTCTCCTGCAACACAATGATGAGAATGCAAAATGTCATATTTTTATCCCTTAATGTTTAGTCTTTTATATTTACTAGTTGCGGACCCGCGCGTTGCGCGTGATAATTATTTTTATGGTGGTTTTATTAATTTTTTTTTTTACAATTTAAACTAATCTAATAATAAGTAATGCATTTCGTAATTATATTTTTATTTATTATAGGAACAATCATATATGTAACATAGGAACAATCTAAAACACCAAAAAAATGTAAACTAAAAAAAAATAATAAAACTTAACAATGATTAATTGAACCAATATTATGATAAAATTTTGTTTTTAATAATCTATTAAGGTTATTTTCTTTGTAGAAATTATAATTTCGGCCACCCAAAACATATTATCAAATAAACAATTATTGTATATATACAAATTTTAACTTTTGCAATTTGTCACATATATAATTATTTTCGTTTGGCTAACCTTTGCTTTTCTTTAAGTGAATGACATTATAGAGTACTTCTAATACAACTATTAAAAGTACTTTGTCCACCACAAAGGATTAGAAAATAAACAAAAATTAGTAAAGTCTCATAGTTTAATATCCTAATTGAGCACTATAAAAAATCATGTTATGTAAGAAAATAAATACCAAATTATCCAAATCATGCTATGTAATAGAATAATATTATATTTTTATACGCTATATTTAATTCTTTAGATTGCAATAGGATAACATTTAACAATCAAAGAGAATAAAAAATAAAATAAACAACATCAACAATTTAAAAAATAAAACTAAATCGCATTAACCCAAAATAGAATTTTAAAGAATATAAAAAATTATCAACCTAAAGTAGAGATGCAATAAAAATAAAAAATAAAAATCCACCAAAAAATTGAGAGAGAGAGAGAGAGTACCTTTTTCTGTGAGGAAAAACTATGCATAGAATAGAAGAGATAGTGACAAATTTATAGTAAGATTGTGTGAATAAGAAGAGACAAAAATAAAGGAAGATGAAGGGAAAAAGGAAGAATGATATTAATGTAGACGGTAGTGGGGAGATGAAAAGGTAAGGGAGGGAGAAAGATTGAAGAAGTAGTGGGGAGATGAAATGGTAAGGGAGAGAGAAAGGTTGGAGAAATGTAAATATTAAAAAAAAATGTTAAAAACAATTATAGGAAAATTGAAAAAAAAAAAAAAAAAAAAAAAAAAAAAAAAAAAAAAAAAAAAAAAAAAAAAAAAAAAAAAAAAAAAAAAAAAAAAAAAACCTAAAGCTTGAAAGGCTTCAACGTTTTATTTTATTTTATTTTTTCCTTTAAACTGAAAAGGCTCACATAAAATCTTAAATCTGAACTGAAAAGGTTTTGGGTTGGACTTGATAGTGAAACTAAATAAATAAGAAGTGGGCTAGATTAATTATACAGATTTATTATATGGTGATAGTGGAAGTAAATAAATAAGTAGTGGGCTGGATTTATTATAGGGTGATAGTGGAAGTAAATAAATAAGTAGTGGATTG
This sequence comes from Quercus suber, assembly GCF_002906115.3. Taxonomy (NCBI): domain Eukaryota; kingdom Viridiplantae; phylum Streptophyta; class Magnoliopsida; order Fagales; family Fagaceae; genus Quercus; species Quercus suber. The sequence continues at coordinate 101,943 of NW_027070226.1, forward strand.
TATTCATAAGGCTGAAAATTGTAAAAATTATTTTAAAATTGTAGGACAAATTATATATATATTTTAAAAATGACGTGGCAGCTGATGTGGCGCAACATGAGAGCAGTAGTATTAAATGCTACGCTTCAGCTTTTAGTAATATATAGATTTGGTGCCTAAATGTACTCATTATTCTTATATTTTGATTTAGGATGCAAATGGAGGCATAAAGTGCAAAACGTAGTTAATTGGGTGATTCTGGACAGCTTTGACATCGCTTTGTAATCTGGGCATAACTCTCTCATAATAGCTCCGATTGATATGATTCAAGATGCTATGGAACACCAAGACAAATATCTACAACTTTCATGTTTTGAGTTTTGAGAGATACAGGCCGCATCAAGGTCAAAATCGGGCTTGAAGTTGCTGCACCTGCACTGTTGACGTTCTGGAATGTTCCTTTGCTTGAAATTCTTTTTTTTTTTTTGAGAAACCAGACCAAACAGCCTGGGCACTTTTATTCAAAACAAAATTAATGAACATCTCTAAACACAAAGGGGGCAATGTCTTCAGGTAAGTCTTCTAGCCAAACCTGAAGCCCTGAACTAGAACTAGCTTTCTTAGCCAATGCATCAGCAACAGAGTTACATACACGGCTAGAATATGAAAAAACAACATATTGAAAATGTGATAATTGGGACCGAATGTCTTCAAGAATGTTCCCATAGCTGGCAAACTGACCCGATCCATTCTGGAGCGCCTCAATGACAATAACAGAGTCCCCTTCGACCACCACTTGAGTCAAGCCAATCTCCAAAGCAAACTGAACTGCCCTCTGACATGCCAAAGCCTCCAACTCCGCCACAGACTGCCTGAGGACGTGGTGGACTCTGCTCACTCTCCCGTGCTTGAAGGAACTCCTGGAGAATGCTACTGGCCTCTCTGCAAATACTATCCACAGGTCGGACAGCTCTATTGAAATGAATAGCATTGCGCCTATTCCACACGAGCCACCCAGCAATAGCAAAAATCTCAGCTTTGTAATCATCTTGACTCGGCAAAAACCTGGCCAACAACTCTCTGTAATTCATAGGCTGAACAGGGACATATTGGTGGAACCATTCCAAAGACAACCAAACCGTAGCTATTTCCTTGCATGTCCAAAAAGCATTAACAGTATCCTCAGGAAACTCTCCACACAAATCACAAGTATCAGAGTCCGTGACGTGTCGATGGTGCAGATTCATCTTTGTTGGTAAAGCCTCATTACATGCCCTCCAAACAAAGTTTTTGATTTTGTTTGGCACCTGGAGTTGCCAAAGACTTTTCCAGAATTTCTTTTGGTGTTCTGCACTTGAGCTACCTGTGTTGAGGGCTTTAAGCACCACTGCAGTGACATCCTCCCCAACGATATGCCAGAAAGACTTATAAAATACAGGTGACATCCCATCAGGTCCAGGAGCTGTCAGAGGAGCCATTTGTTTAAGCGCCACCCCCACCTCATCGGCTTGAAAATCACGCCCCAGCAACTCAGCTGCTTCCTCAGTAATAGCTGGATGAATGCCTTGCAAGATACTGTCAAAACCCGAAGGGTTTGAGGAAGAGAAAATAGTCCTGAAATAGTCCTTAACAATCCCACCCAATCGGCTTTCCTCTTCTACCCACCCTCCATCATTATCCTCCAAACTTGATATAAAATTTCTTTGATTCCTTTGGTTTGCTCGGCAATGGAAATAGCGAGTGTTACTATCTCCCTCCTTCAGCCAAGCATTGCGAGACCGTTGCTTCCACATACTTTCTTCACGATATTTGAGCTTCTGAATTTCCTCCCTTAACTGATAAATCTTCCCCGGATTTGAAGCATAGCAACCTTCCTCTTCAGCCCATTTTAAATCCTTGAGTTTCTTTGCCAAAGTATTGTGCACGTGCCCAAAACAATTCCTATTCCAGGCTCTCAAATTCAACCGGCAAGCTGTGATCTTCCTGTTAAAACCCCTATCTATATTAGGAGAGGACTCACCCTCCCAAGATTGCTTTATTACATCTTCACAGGTACTATCTTTTAACCACATAGCTTCAAATCTGAAGGGACGGCCTTTCCTGTAAAAGCGCTTGAATTCCGAGTCTGAGCATAGCAGAAGTGGTTTATGTTCAGAGTGAAAAGCATCCAAGTGGTGAATACGAAATACTGAAAACCGAAGAATCCAATCTACAGTTGCCACACCCCTGTCTAGTCGGATCCAAGTATTTTGGTCACCAGGCCTTTTGTTACACCAAGTATATGGGAATCCTGTAAAGCCCAGGTCCTTCAAAGCACAATAATCCAAAGCATCTCGAAATCCCTGCATTTGCCTCTCCGGCCTATCCAACCACCCCAATTTCTCATTAGCAAACAAAATCTCATTAAAATCGCCCAAGCACACCCAAGGCAAACTAAATCGATGACTTAAAGATCGAAGTAAATCCCAGGAGTTTTCCCGGCTGGCAGTGTCAGGATCTCCGTAGAAACCCGTGAACCTCCAGGTGTCATCCGCTCCTTGATTAATAACAACATTAATGTATCTCTTAGATGAAGTCTGAACACTAACATCCACATCATGCTTCCAGAACAAAGCAAGCCCCCCACCTGAATTGGCACGTGGGACAAAAAAGAGATTAGCAAAATGTATCCTTCTACCAATTCTGTCCAAAATAAATTTTTCAGCCTTAGTTTCCATTAAGAAAACTAATTTGGGATCTTTTGTTGTCACTAGGGCAACCAGCTCATCTTCTGTCTGTGGGTTCCCAAGCCCACGACAGTTCCAACTTAGGCAATTCATAATGCCCGGTGGTGTTGCCATGCAGCCACCACCTCAGGAGATTGGTCATCCATCCCCTCACAAACATCCATACATTGTTTTTTACTCTCCACTGAATTCTCTAAGTCAATACTCATATGGCGCTTCCCATTGTCCACTGTGTTCGATACTGTCATGAGCATACAGCCTTCCTCATTATCCTTTTGATTCTTGCCCACTTCTCTAGCTAATCTCTTCCATGCCCTGGTCAACAAAGTTGGGCCAGACTTCTCAGCTGAAAAATCTGTCACTGTAGTTGGCTAATCTACTTTGGCCGAAACAATAACATGGCTGCCTTGCACTTCCATTGGTCTAACCCGGTCCTTTCCCAGCCCAACAAGACCACTCCCATTACCCTCACATTCTTGCTGACATGCATGCACCGTCCTTAAAGCACTACCATTTACTACTGAAACATCCCCTCTGTCCTCCTTCTCCCATACTTCGTCATGATCACTTGTACTGGCCAATTGCTTAGACTTCTCACCCATATCATGCTGAACTTTGGTTTTGACATTTGATTGCTTCTGCCATGGTACTTTACTATGTGCTGCCCCTGGAATAGTTGCCACTGTTTTACGTGTAGCCCTTACTGAGTTCGCACGAAGCCATTCGCCGTATTGTTGATCTTCCTTGCGCAACCTACCCTTGTTATGTAGCCACATCTCACAGTCTCGCTCACTGTGACTGACACGGCCACACCAATAGCAAAAGTTTGGTAACCGCTCATACTTCAATCCCACCCAACCCACAAATTTCCCTTCTTTCCGTAGCTTGCAACATCTGGGTAATGGTTTTGATATGTCCAAGCTGATTCGGATCCGCAAAAATTCTCCCCCAGCCCCATCGTCTTCTGGGTTAGCAACTTGAAGCACCCTACCTAAAGTCTTGCCCACAGATTCACCAGTTTCAGTCGTTAATAAATATGCAGGAACGTTGTGAAGCTGAATCCAAAAAGAAGAACTGGAATAGTCGAGTGATGGAGTCGCCTCAGCAACCAAAGTTCTCTGAAATACCACCAGGTGCTTATCGTATGACCACGGTTCCAGTTCTAAAACTCGTTCCATATCAAGACAGTCCTCAAACTCAAACAGTAGTATATTATCTCCCATATCTCGAATTTTTAATTCCCCCCTAGGTCTCCATAGAAGTTTAAACGTGCGAGCCACAGCATCGACATTCAGCACATGTTTTGTGAAGAACTTACCAGCCAAACGATGGGGGATAGTTACCTCTTGTCCATCAACATCAGCGCCCCTCTCTTCCTCTTCTGACAGAGAAAACCTAGCCCACATCTCCTCAAGTCCAGCCATAGTCCCACGTTCCACCAAAACACATCCAACAACCAAACGAGAAACCACTAACTCACACAGTACCACACCGTCCTACCAGCCTCACCAGAGTCTGAAGGGAACGAAAACCTAGACGAGGCTAGGGACAGGATTCTACAGACGCAAAGGGGTAGGAAACCCTAAACCCTATCAGTTAGGTGTTTTTCAGAAATTATTAGATCTTAGGAAGAACGCTCAACTAAATTAAATGCAACCGCTTGTGTTTGTGTTGTTTAGATTCATCGATCTCTCTAATTCTTAAGGCTGCTACTAAATTAAACATTTAGCGCTTGTCTTGGGTTGTTTCGTAATTAGGGTTAATTAGATCGCTTGTTTTCTAATTAACTGCAACTAAGGAGAGATAGGAAAATAGTTCCAACGGTGAATATTCAAAGTGTGAATTAATATATACTTGCATTGATGATCAGTTATAAACTTCGATGGTGGATGTTGACTTGGACCAAGGTTTGTTCTCTTGATTGATTTTGAT
>NW_027070226.1:111939-171068 GCF_002906115.3 Quercus suber
AAACATCAACTGTAAAGCTAAGCAAAAAAACCAAATCAATATGTAAATATGTTTCCTTTTTGACTTATTAAAGCAAAAAAACCTAAGCAATCTCAACATGACTCAAATCAATAAGTAATAACATTAACATTACAAAATAATCATCCTGAAATTCTAATAAACTTTCAACAAAATCAAATAAATAAGTTCATTAGTTATTACATTTACATCCAAATGGCAAATAACAAATAAGTTCATTACAACCAACAACTAAGTTTTAAAGTTTCAAACAAACAACTAAGTTTTAAAGTTTCAAACAAACAACAACTAAGTTTTAAAACCCAAGCCTCATTTGTTATGAAGATAATCGAAATCAATATCATCATGTGAACCAAATGCTCCACCACTAGCATCATAATCATCATCCTCATCCTCATCTTCTTCATCTTCAACATGAATAGGATGATTTTTATCTCTAAATCCGGGAGGAGCATCATCTTCATCACCAAATGATTCCAAATTGATGTCATCATCATCCTCAATCACTTCATTGTCCATATCTATACAAATTCCAAAACCAAACAACAATTCTCATAATCATTTCTCATAAATCATAAATAGTCTAATTAAAAATGCAACTAGGCAAAGAATTGTTATAAGCTAACCTCTTTGTACATGGCTAGAAGACCCTTCTTCAATTGGATAGGCTCCCTCTTCATATAATGCATTCTCTATCTCCTCATGATCCAGAAATGGAGGTTCCTCATCTTCCACTACCCAAAATTCAGTTTTATCGATACTTGCATAATCAATAGGATCATAATTGAACTTCTTCCTTTTGACTCTATCATAAGATGAACATAATGAATAATTTAATTAATAACCAAATCACTTATATTTCACAATCACAAAGAACCCACTTGACCAAATCAGTGAATCACTCATATTTTCCCACAAAAACATTGAAACAAAGAGATTATATAATATATACCTTTCTTTCAGTCGGTAGTTATAATGAACAAACACAAGATCATTAAGTCGTTGATGCTCCAATCTATTTCTTCTTTTGGTATGTATTTGTTCAAAAGCACTCCAATTCCGCTCACATCCCGAAGAGGCAGCTGTTTGGCTAAGGATTCGAATTGCAAACTTTTGTAAGGTTGGAGCACAAGATCCAAACAACTTCCACCACTCATCTAAGTTCCATATACAACACAAAACAAAGATACAATGAATCAATAAACACAACTATACTTATCCCAAAAATATAAAAAAGAGCTATGATCTTTAAAACATATTTACATTTTAGTATTAGCTAAAGTAAACAATATCTTACCCGGCTGAGATGTCTTGGCTGATTCTTGAGCAAGTTGGGTTCCAAAAGTTTGTTCACGCTCTCGAAATAGCCTTAATTCCTCCACCAACTTCAATCGACCAGTTGAAACTTTTGATTCAATAACATCTGTCACAGCAGATTGTGTCTCTAGCCTCTTATTAAGAGTGGATGAGTCATATTGGAATGCAGGATTCAACCAGTAAGCAGCAGCATGAATATCTCTATAGAATTGATTATCCCAACGATCCTTGATAATATTAACATAAGGCTCCCATAGTCTCTTTTTGTCCTTGAAAATTTTTTGATTCCATCAATTACTCTATACATGCCATCATATACATAACCCATAGCTGGTTTTTCATCAGAATCAACAATGCGTAATAAACGAATCAATGGTGACATAATATGCACAATTACATGACAATCATTCCAAAATTGATTGTCAAGAATGATTTTCACCACTGCCTTTGCTTTCTTATCTTTTGCATATCTTGATTCAACATAAAATTTGCTACCTTGAGCAGCGAAGAGCGAGCTTGAGGCAGTGAAGAGCTTGACTTTCGGCTGAGCGAGATGAGCGAGATGAGCAAACAGCCAAAGCTCACGCTATTCACAAAACAGAAAACAGAGAAAAGCAAACCCACTCCAAAAGAAGCTCTGCTTCCTTCATCACGCCGAACCTCCACCACCGCACAGCCTGATCGCCGGAGCAGAACGAAGAAAGAAGACTAAGAACGAAGAAAGGCAGAGATGTTTGAGTCTGAGAGCTTGAGGTGAGGTGAGTGAGATCACTGAGATGAGACTTGAGAGTTGAGATTGAGAGTGTCTGAGGGTTTCGGCTTAGGGAGTTAGGGATTTAGGGTTAGTTTTTACAAAACGGCATAGTTTAGCAATTAGGATTTTAGAGGACTGAGGACCAAAACGGCATAGTTTTGCCGAAAAATACAAAAAAAATTAAAAAAGTTTAAAAAACTCCAACCGGATATAAACCGGTTCAACCTCCGGTTTTTCCGGTTTTTCCGGTTGGACCTCCGGTTTTTACTATTCAGCGGTTTTTTAATCATTTCCGGTTTTTTATCATAACCGGACCGGATTTAAGGCCGGTTCCCGGTTGAACCGGTCGGACCGGCCGGTCCGGTCCGGTTTTTAAAACTATGATATGATTTGAAGTTTTTACTTGTTGGAAAATTAGTTTTAGTTACAGGATGCAATTATGTTGGTAGATAATAAGGTCAATAAGATGAATTTGTTTGATTATGTGTGCTTAGAAAGGTTATCCTTTTTGTGCTTTTGATCTCTTTGAGAAGTATCGAACCCTTGTCATGTATCTTTGTTATTGGATGATGCTACTTGTGACATTGAAGGATATGTTAATGGTAGTTGTTCTCTAAAATAATTAATTTTCAGTTTTTGTTAAGGTAAAAAGTTGTGGAGAGATGTTGCATTGTCAATATACTCTTATGTTTGGAGTGTAAATGAGAGAAAATTTGGTTCAAATCAGCATAATATCTAGTACCCGCATCAATTCCCCTACGTGGGAGAGAATTGGTCTTTTTGAGTATAGCTATAGGTAGTACTCTAGTGTCAATTAGCGTTGAGCAATCCTCCACCATCGAACCGCGAGGTCATTGGGTGGAGTTAAAGAGGGCACAGACTTACCCATAAGTAATGGGTTGGGTTTTATTTCTTTTTCTTCTTCCTCATCTTTTAAAAATGGGTTAGGTTAGGGTAATGGGTTGGGCATTTAATGTGTCAGGTTGATTGAGGGACTGATTTGGGCTGGGCTTGAGTGTTATTTACCTTTCAAATGAGTTGATTTGATGGCTTGTGGACATTGGGCCTTTGGGTACGAATCATGCTTGTCTTTTTTTTCTTTTTTGGGGTCACTCTTGGCTAAGAGGTTGAAGTTAATGAGTGGGAAATGGAGGTTTCCAAGAGCCAACAGGGGAATGATGGGTTTGATGGCAATGGTGGGGCTCATGGCGGGGGCTTGGGCTATGGATTTTCTAGGTGGTGGCAGGATGGGTTCTTGGTGGAGGTTGAGCTCTAGTGATGGGTTGGAGCAAGGTGGATTTTTGTGCAATTTGGGTCATAGTTTTAGGTGTTGGCTGACTGTGGGGTGAGATTTTGTGGTGTTTTGATCACTGTGGGTGGTTGGATTTGGGCAGATTGGGTAATTTCAGGTTTGCGGGTATGGATGCGAATTGGTTAATATTGTTGGTGTTGATGATGCTGTCTTGGATATTGGTGTAGAAAAGCAAGATTATGATGGATTGAGGTTTGCTCTGATACTAAATTTGATGCAGCACAGGTGGATACACAAATAGAAAATAAAGGGAAACAAGGGAAATGGGCACAAGCTCTAGGCTTCAACTACCTAGGACTGCTTGGAATCACCACCAAGCTATAGAGGAAACTCAACTGAGTATTTTTTATCCATTGAATCATTCAAAATTCAACGTCCCAAACATTTATTGGAACCTCTTTTAATAGGGTTTTCAGGATTACATCAACAAGGAACGTTATAATCATGCCATGAATACAATTCCATAAAATCCTCAATCAAAATAAAATCAAAATCATTCAAATTTCAAATAAGCACAAATTTGGTTTAAATCAGCATAATATTTGGTGTCCGCACTATGGGACCTCTTTTGTTCATAAATCATCTTCATTTGAGGCCTTTTTTTTTTTTTCTTGTTTCTGTACATCTTGAAATCTTTAACATTGTTAAAATGAAAAATTTTCTGATAACCAAACTATTATTTTCTTTAATGAAGGCCTTTTTGAAGCAGTATTAATGCTGTTATGTTAGATTTCTATAAAAGATAATGATATCTTTGAATGAGTATTAATTAGTCATCTACTGAATAAGATGCTCAAAGTTCTAGATGCTTGAAGAAAGAAGGCATATATTCCTTTAATATTGGTCAATGTTATTAAAAGTACCTTGGTGCAAGCGTGCAGAGGGTGAAGCTCTAGGAGTGAAGCACTTTGTTACCTGAATGAAGCACGTAAGGTGCACTGGAAAGTTCAAACTTTCAAAGTATATGAACCAATTACAATTAACCGTTGATCATAAATTAGTTATTGGATTATAAAAAACACTATTCTTAGGCTGTGCTAACTACAAACATAAATATTCTTATTATATATATCAAACCTACAGGATAAGATTTAGAAGAAAATAAAAGGTTGTTGGTTAGCAGATAACTCTTTAAAGTGATTTACTGGCAAACCTCAAGGGATTTTTTGGTATTATTACCCAAAATATATTGCTATTTTATCTTTTAAATTAAATGTTATGAATATTTCTCTAGACTATAGATTATATTTTTGAAAATGTGCACTTTAATTGAATCAGGCATGCACCTGCGCTTTGCATTTTCTGTCTAGGCTCTAGGAGTCATTTGCATTTAAATGCACCTGGAACTTTTAACAAACACTGAGAATGGCTGGAAATCAATGATTTCAAAATGAAAAAAAAAAAAAAAAACAGAACAGAGAAATTATCAAAATCAAAATCAAGTAATCAAAATCAAGTAATCAAAATCATTATAAAAAAAAAGAATATTAATTATTACTTTCTTCCCTGATGAAGCCGAGAGAATCAGAGAAATTAAAAAAAAAAAAAAAAAAAAACAAATCCGCGAAAATGAAAAAGAAAAGAAGTAGAGAAGTGAATGTTACCACTTACCAGGTGCGTGACCAACCAAGAAGGAAACCCAAAACCAGATGCCGAGAAGCCCAAAGGCCAAAACCCAGGTGCGTGAGGCAGAGCTCAAGCTCACTCTGTTTTCGAAAGGAAAAAAGAAAAAAAAAAACTCAGCTTGCGGTGAGCGTGCGCGTGACTGCGTGAGGCAGAGGGAGCCTTGAGGTGAGCAAACAAACAGAGGAGCCTTGAGCAGCGAAGAGCGAGCTTGAGGCAGTGAAGAGCTTGACTTTCGGCTGAGCGAGATGAGCGAGATGAGCAAACAGCCAAAGCTCACGCTATTCCAAAAGAAGCTCTGCTTCCTTCATCACGCCGAACCTCCACCACCGCACAGCCTGATCGCCGGAGCAGAACGAAGAAAGAAGACTAAGAACGAAGAAAGGCAGAGATGTTTGACAGTTTGAGTCTGAGAGCTTGAGGTGAGGTGAGTGAGATCACTGAGATGAGAGTTGAGAGTTGAGATTGAGAGTGTCTGAGGGTTTCGGCTTAGGGAGTTAGGGATTTAGGGTTAGTTTTTACAAAACGGCATAGTTTAGGAATTAGGATTTTAGAGGACTGAGGACCAAAACGGCATAGTTTTGCCGAAAAATACAAAAAAAATTAAAAAATCTCCAACCGGTTATAAACCGGTTCAACCTCCGGTTTTCCGGTTTTTCCGGTTGGACCTCCGGTTTTACTATTTAACGGTTTTTAATCATTTCCGGTTTTTTATCATAACCGGACCGGTTTTAAGACCGGTTCCCGGTTGAACCGGTCGGACCGGCCGGTCCGGTCCGTTTTTAAAACTATGCATATAACTTCTTTCACGGCCAAAGTTAAAAATCCATTAATTTAAAAAGAAACCAAAATGGAAATAAAGTGGAAATAAAGATAAAAATCCATCAATTTAAACAGAAAACTGGTAATCAGTGACAAAGTGGAAATAAAGCAATCATTGTCAAGCTTTATGCAGTGAAGCATTCAAATTGTCTGGACGGTGACCCTTAAAATCTTTTTTCAAACATTATCTAGGGTGACAAGGGTGACTGCACACGAGCAAACAATAATGTTGATGGAGATAAGGCTTAAACTGTTGTATAATTGGAGAAAAGCTGCATCAATTTATCCAGAGTCTCAGGGTGGATCTTTCTGCCAAATAGAAAACAAGGCCTTTTCATCCCATTCCACGAACAAGGTGTGACCAATACACTCTTCTGCAACCAGAAATCAAAACAAATATCTTTTTAGATCTTCCTTCTCCCAAATGGAAAATTATTAGGTTCATCAGGAATACAATGACTTGGTACTTCCTCCGTTACATAAATGGTGGATCTCAATATGAATTTAATCAATGAGATCTACAAATATGTGAGGAGGGAATATGTCACTGTAATCCCGGATACTAAGTAATTACAAAACAAAAAACTAAGCAACACCTATAAGCCATCATTCAAGTAATAAACTCAATACCTTTGCATCACTAGTGACATGAATGCTCTTGTCAATGGACTGAAATGGTTAACACATTGTCATTAAAATATGTTGCATGTAATACCAAGGAAATCAACAAAAGCAAAAGACTAAGATTTTTCTCACGTACCGTAATGTTCTTTAGGAGCTCATAAGTAATATCTTGAGCCCTAAATGTTTTGGGATGCCATTTTTCTTCGGACCAATCAACATGTGTTACGGACCAATTTGCAATTCCATTGGGATCAATCATCTGAAGAACAGAGACTGAATAAAGTGGCACCAATAGGAAAGATTAAATTGAGTTGTACTACACAAAAGATGACTCACATTAAAAAGAGTTGGCAAATAATGCTCATCAGCATAGCAGTTGCGGCCGTCCATATTTGGCTGAGAAAGTTCAAAGCACCAACATCAAGATGTTTGTCAATGAAACTAGGTTTACAGTTTACACATTTTCCATTGACTTCAAAAACACAATATTGGCAGCACAGAAGAAAAGATATTGAATTCAAAGTAGCATTCCATTTCAAACTATGATTTTTTTTTTTAACAGTTCATATGGCAAAATAATTTGTTGTGTTCAACATTTTTGTTTATGGCATGCATAAAAAATCAGACCATAATAAATTTGGAGTTGGAGAAACTTAGACCTTGTCCAACATTAGCTTGCTTAGATCCTCATCCTCTTCCAACAGTAATATGAGATATCAACATTAAGATTAAAAATTAAAAAAAAAAAAATGCAGCAATTTTTTATTTTAATACCAAGGATAGAGCTTCCAAAAGGCAGTCTAAGTGACTGTTTGGATAGTGATTATTTAGCATCTACGTCTACGTTTTTGTTTATTTTTTTGTTTTTTTTTTTGGAAACATGTTTCAACAAAACTTTCATTAAAATGGGTCTCATAGCACTATTTATACATTTAAAAATTATTTTGCTACAGTATTTTCAGTTTTCAGCAAAATAAGCAGTATCCAAACACACCCTAAGAACATCAATAAAATAAAGTCTTTTTTCTAGGTTATGATATTTGCTTACTAGAAAGCAGCCAATTGCAGGAGAAATTCAACAGAATAACTCGCAGAAAAAAGAAAAACAACAGAATTTTAGCATTTAAGATGAGAAAGAAGACAGAGTGAGGCAAGGGAAAGTAATGTAGTTTATTAATAATTAAATGTCCATCCATCTTGGGTTCTAATCGTATTTTCAATTCATGGGCCTTTTATTCATAGACATTCTAAAATAAATAAATAACACAGTACAAAACATTACTTCCTAAAACCTAAATATTTTTAAAATTGGAGGATTGTATTGGTATCTCATTTCCAACTAAGATTACAAATCCCCCTACCTTCCCAAATCCACAACCCCAAAAAGAGGGAGAGAAATCAGAATCCGTACAAATAAAGTGCTTTTGGAATCTCTTGGCAACACCTCTACAATGCCCATAACATGCCATAAAAATTTGACATTTCACTCACATATATAACAATATGTGACTCATTATTATGTCTTTGAATAAAATTTTCTTTACTTATCAAAAAAAAAAAAAAAAAAAAAAAGCTATCCCTGGCAAAAGCGAAATTCCTTGCATCAACCATGTCAAGATCTCTATGCTCTTAATTTACACAATATTTTAATCTTAATGAATCAAGACCTGCCAATCTAGATCAAGACAGACATTGAGATATGTGAGGAAAACACAAATGCAGGCCCAAAACAGAATAGACCAGATTCTTCATCTAACAAGCAATAACAAAAGCAAGGACAAGATCATGATTGAAAATGGATTACCTTGCAGTAAAGCCTGAATTTCCTATAGTAAAGACTGTCAGCCATAACCATGATAGCATGCTGCCGCTTCATGGAAAACCACTGCAATGCAAATAACATTCACAATCAGTAACACTTGAGATATTTCAATCTTCTATGTTCCAAATTTATATATCTGACGGAAGAAAATTTTTTTTTGCCACAACCTATCTGTGACAAAAATTCTACAAACGGTAGAATTTTCTTATCTACGTGAATGGAAAAATTGAAGGTTCCTGATCTTTTCACTGTTGAGCTGCTTAACTAATTCTACGAACAGAGAACAGCATGATATGCTGTCAAGTTGCTTAAATATTCAGGAACTAACCAAAGAATGTCGCGCACGATCTCAAATGGCTCTTCAAGTGAAGAGTCTCACAAAGTTTTAAAAAGAATGCCAAAAACTGAAAAAGCTGAAACAGGCTGTAATAATAATGGTTAAATCGAATTCACATTTCCTAATAATTTAAGCTTTTGGAATTAACAATAGTTTATTGTGGTATTAGAGCACGCATGTTGGACCCACTTATTTAGGTTAATGGTTAAAATGATTAAGTTCACCCTTTCATATCAGTTCAATATAGGTCATTCTGCACAATGCAGTGGAAAAAGTCAGGCAAGCCTAAATTTGAAGGCTAGTGTGAATTTCAAATATTAAGAATCTCTCTTTACAAATAAATGAGAAGATCGAAGTTTCTATTAGTTTACAGTTCAATATGTTATAAAGAATATACCTGTGAAGCCTTCCGAAAATCCTTCTTTTCAACTTCAGGCAACATGTGCTCTGAATACCTCCCAGTTCCATGTTGACCAGGATCAATGAAACTGAGAGAGAGAGTTCATTTAGAGCGAAAAATTAAATCGTTTATCAACTCAGCAGAAAAATAGCATTGATATTGAGATTGGAAAAAGTTTCAAAATTTTATCAACCAACTGCTAGGGCGTTCCTTTCACAAATTAAAGCTTGCGTACCAATCAATAAAGCTGACATTTGTATACATTAGATAGCGATACACATAGTTGAAGTTATGCAGGGGTACACAACTGAAACAAAATTATAAGAGAAAAAAAGAAATTAGACAAGTACCATATATTAAAATCAAGCACAATTTTCACAAATGTAGTAAGAGAAATGTGGTAATTAAATCACCTATCAGAAAGCAGCACAAACTGTTGGTTATCAGGGTCTGTAAGTGCATTTGCCAAAAGCCTCCTCTCTGCTTCAACCATGGAAAATTCCCCCCAGACCACCTGCAACAGCTTTGCTAATTGCATCAATTTAATGATCTGGTTTCATATCAAATGTTTATATTACAAATCTGATATTTATAAATCTTGTATCAGCACAAACCAAACTCTTTTGGTTTTTGTTTTTCAGTAATTGCAAGTTCTTGAGAAAGAGTGAGTTGATTCAAGTTAAGGGAACACAAAGAGTTAGAGTAAGACCAAAAATAACACTAGTAGAATTAATAAAAAATGAAATTTCAATTGAGAAAGTAAGAGAGAGTATGACTTTGGATAGAATAGAATGGAAAGAAAGAATTTACATGGTCGACCCTAACTAATCTATTGAGGATCCATACTCAAAAAATTTAGGACTACAACTTGGTTGTTGTTGCAAGCTTTTATTTTTTTATAACGTAATTGTCCTCTCCAAGTATGTAGCAAAATGCTGAACCCTCCAAGGATGAATCTTACAACTCCCCAAAATTTAATACATAATGCCTCCGTGAGGTTTGGTTGGAGAATCACTTTCCATCCAAAAAGTATCTCCAAATTTGCAGTGTTGAAAATAGAGGATGTCAACTAGTTTCTGGTTTACTGGACTCTTACTATAGATGTACATTTAATATAAAGTGTAATAATGTATTTATTGGCACTAGAAAGGAGATATCTTAGGGTGTCAATTCAGGTTAGCGTGTTTGGTTTGTGTCGTGTCAAGGTAGAGGTATTCAACTAAATGCCTCAACTCGAACCTGATTCATTTAATAATTTAGTCATGACTCTTTAACCCTAACTCGACCTGTTAATAAAGCGGGTTGACATGACTCGACCCACTTAACACGCTTAATAAACAAGTCATGTTGGATTGAATTTAATGTTACAGAACTCATTTCAACCAATTTAATATTAAATATAACATCCATAAAGAAATAATTTATTTACATCTTAAAAGTAATGCATACACTTTAAGTCTTCAATCTACATTCAAATTGACATAGTTCAACAAAAATATAACATTTATCTAAAATAAGTTCTTTACACTCCAAAAAAGTGCATATATTTCAACCCAAATTCAAAATAACATTGTTCAACTAAAATATAATATCCACAAAACTTGCAAATGTTAAGTATTAATATTGAAAGAGTTAGTGCAAATAGTAGATTGATCATGACTAGGGTTTATAAAGTTTCAACTTACAAATTATATCACTTGTAAGTTTTTGTAATTATTCCCTTTTCTTTTTAAGTTTAAAATATAGGTTAAATATAAAAGGTATTTGATAAATCTAAAACAAAATGAATATTTATTTGTTATACGAGTTAAATGGATTGTGTTAAATGAGTTATTTCGAGTTGACACAAATAAATTGACGTGTCAAACGTGTTTATTGTGGGTCATGCAGGTTAACCTGCTTACGACATGTTTCTTATCGTGTCACTTTCAAGTCGACCCGTATATGACCCAATCCTACTAAAATCCAACCATAACCTTTAAAAAACCATGTCATGTTCACGAATCGGGTCAAATATTGACAGCTCTTTCACATCCTACTGTATGGGAGCTTCAAACCTACATTGACTGCAAATCCTGAAATCCTTAGTCCTTAGAGAGCATTCATATATGATGCATGCAATATTGATATTATTCTTCACACACATTTATAAAATAAAAATAAATAAATTTAGTTTTTAAAATAAAATTCTAGATAATCGATAGCAACAGCATGCAAAGGAATGACACCATCGATATGGATATAAGGCATTCCAAAATATAGAACACCATTGATATGGACAAAAGGCATTCCAAAATATAGAAGGTGAGCATCAGAGTCAAAGCCCTTCAGCTTTTGGAAAATGAAGGAAATAAAAGGATTTTCTAAAATAATGCACTGATTTTAATTCAAAGACAGAACTCTTTGGCGTCTGCGTAAAAAATACATCGTTTTTTTTTAATGCACCTCATGGGTGTTAATCCCATTAACCCTTAACTACTTCTTGAGGGAGGAGGATATGCTGTTTGAGCTACAACTCGTTGGCAGTAAAATTACAAAGTAGCTGTCATCTCGGATCAGAATAAAAAAGGATGATGCTGTAAGCTCAATCAACTGAAAGTAAATCTAATTACTTACACAATCTAAGTATGCGCATTGTTCCTCGTTTAAAATGCTTGAGCAAGGACAAGAGTATGACAGACTAAAGCTAGATACCAAATAATTCCTAAGATCCCAAGATCCATCAATACATATGCTTTGATATAAATGGGAAACATTAATGTGATAAATGTTTCCAATTTTTAACAGGTCAGGAGTAATTACACATCATTCCAGCTTCAATCATAAATCTGTGTCTTCTTTTTAGTATAATTCAAAGTCACTAATAAGGAAAGGTAGATTAAGAATCCACTGAGTCCACTTCTTATTACATTGGTACCAGGTTGTGACTTTGTGATGATATTACACAATATGTTCGTATATGAAAGGGAGAAAATACGCGCTAAGATGCCTATTGTGAATGTATGGGCTGACTATAGTCCGTGAACATAAGAATAGACGAGCCCGTTATTTACACGAGGCCTTAAGTGGACGGACCTTAAGTGGACGGACTTCATACGAACGGAGCGAAGAAGGATGGGCTGGTCGGCTATGGGCCTGTTGGACCCCTTAGTGGGAATACTTTGGCCCATTCTCGTAAGGCCCTAAACAGAGTCCTTGTGCTACTTGGACTCTAGAAATCTCATATATTGGTAAAGATCTTCCCTATAAGGAGAAGATCTGTCCACCACGTTTCGGACTCTAAAAAAGAGGATTTCTACAAGGAAAAGACTTGGATGCCAAGTCTAAGAGGAAAAACTTTCGACTACTATAAAAGTCCCAATACTCTCACCAATAAAGGTACGCATTATTTACCCTCTCTAGCACTCTAGAGTTGTGAGAATACTTTCTGACTTAACCTTCGGAGGGTATTTGGCCGGCACCACACCGGTGTCCTTTGATAGGTTTTCTTCTTTGCATTGTGTAGGTTTACGTTCGAGCGCGAAGGCATCGTGTGACTCACTGGTGAATTTCTCAGCTTCATCAGTTGGCGCCGTCTATGGAAATCGTGAGAAAAAAGAAGTCAGACATTGCTTCATCCCTGAGACAGAAGGGTTGCATGGTGCTCACTAGCTCGATGGCAACAACCAACGACATCCAAGGAGAGCAACTACCCACAACCGCACTCGAAAGACAGGTTCGGACTCTCACTGCGGCCTTGGAGCGCCTCACCAAACAAAATCATGACCTAGAAAAACAGTTGCGTCAAAGAAACATAGCACCTAACAACCGGAGGGAGGATCAGGAAGGTACCAGCGCCATGCAAAGAGACCGAGAAGGGCTTGAAGGGAGCAACGCCCTAAGCAGGTCAGAACGACAAAACACGAGCCTCCCATCCCTCATGGATGCAACTCCTCCGCCCATGTTCACGGAGATGCAGGCGATGAAAGAACAGATGGAGGTCATGATGAACGCCCTAAAGGGACGAGTGTCCAGCGACCTAGACGACCTAGTGAACCGGACTGACTCTCCATTCACCGGGCCCATCAATTCCTTTCCCCTACCACACAAGTTCCGGATGCCACAGATAGAGAGTTATGATGGGGTCAAGGATCCCCTAGACCACCTGGAGACGTTCAAGACCTTGATGCATCTACAAGGGGTACCGGACGAAATCATGTGTAGGGCCTTCCCAACCAAACTAAGGGTCCCGCAAGAATTTGGTTCAGTCGGCTGATGCCGAACTCCATCAGCACTTTTAAAGAATTGAGCGCTCAGTTCACCTCGCACTTTATAGGGGGACACGGGTACAAGAAATCCACGGCATGCTTAATGAGCATCAGGCAGAGAGAGGACGAGACATTAAGATCCTACATAACCCGCTTCAATAAGGAAGCGCTCTTGATCGATGAAGCCGATGACAAAATACTGGTGGCAGCTTTCACGAACGGGTTGTGGAAGGGCAAGTTTTTGTTTTCCCTATACAAAAATGACCTCAAAACCATGTGAGAGGTACTCTACAGGGCCACCAAGTACATGAATGCGGAAGACGCGTTACTAGCACGGGAGGAAAAGCCCAGGAAAAGGGAACGGCAGGCGGACGTGCATCAGGATTAAGGGCAGAAAAGGCCAAGGACAGGAGACAGAAGGGACGAAAGGCGCCCTAAGCCCTCGGGAGGAAGGTTCACAAGTTTCACCCTTCTAAACGCCCCGATTGATCAAGTTTTGATGCAAATCAAAGACGAGGAAACGCTGACGTTCCCGGGGAAACTAAAGAGCGACCCAAGCAAACGGCCGCGAGACAAATATTGTCGTTTCCACCGAGATCACGGCCACGACACAGCCGATTGCTACGACCTGAAGCAGCAGATTGAAACCCTCATTAGACAAGAGAAGTTGCAGAAATTCGTCAACAAAGAGAGAGCGGATCCCAATCGCCAAGGGTCGGCCCCCCGACGGGATAACGAGCGTCCTAGACCCCCCATTGGAGACATAAGGATGATCGTGGGAGGGACCGTGGCTACTGGTTCTTCCAAAAAAGCTCGAAAAACGTACCTCAAATCGGTCCTGAACGTCCATCTAACAGGCTCTATGCCTAATACCGTACGGGTGGAAAGCCCTATCATCGGATTCACTGAAGAAGACGCAAGGAGACTCCACCATCCACATGACGACGCGCTGGTTGTCAGCATACATGTGAGGGACTACAACGTCCACTGAGTACTAATCGACAACGGCAGCTCAGCAAATATTCTATACTATCCAGCATTCCAGCAAATGGGGATAGACAGAGCACGATTGATACCAACAAGTGCTCCACTTGTCGGTTTTGGAGGGACAAGGGTATTCCCAATAGGCTCCATCACACTCCCGGTAACAGTGGGCGATTACATGCAAGAACTCACTAGGAATGTAATGTTCCTCGTGGTGGACTGCTCATCCGCTTACAATGGTATTCTCGGACGACCCACACTAAACTTGTGGAAAGCAGCAACATCAACATACCACATGATGATCAAGTTCCCAACGGACTATTGGGATTAGGGAATTGCGAGGGAATCAGGTAACAGCCCGAGAATGCTACATTGTCATGCTAGAAATGGAAGATCATCATCAGACAATGTGCGTAGAAGAGCAGCGAACGGTCGCAGAACCGGTCGAAGAGCTGGAGGAGATAATGCTCGACGAATCAAAACCAGAACGGACGACCAGAATAGGAACATTGGCCTGCCAGCTGGTGCGCCAGGCCCTCATAACATTCCTCAGGAGGAACCAAGACGTTTTCGCATGGAACCACGAAGACATGCCTGGGATCGATCCCTCGGTCATAGTGCACAAGCTGAATGTGAACCCCTCAACCCCACCCGTCCGGCAGAAAAAGCGAGTGTTCGCTCACGAACGGGACAGGGCAATAGCGCAAGAGGTCAGAAAACTACTCGAGGCGGGTTTCATTAGGGAAGTATATTACCCGGAGTGGTTGGCGAACGTGGTCATGGTCAAGAAGGCTAGCGGGAAGTGGCGAATATGTGTTGACTTCACGGACCTTAACAAAGCGTGCCCAAAGGACAGCTACCCCCTCCCGCAGATAGATGCGCTGGTCGACTCCACGGCCAGACACCAGCTCCTAAGTTTTATGGATGCCTTCTCAGGCTATAATCAGATCAAGATGGAGGAATCTAATCAGGAGAAAACGTCCTTCGTCACCAGCCAATGACTCTTTTGCTATAAAGTGATGCCATTCGGACTCAAGAACGTTGGGGCAACGTACCAAAGGTTAATGGACAAAATGTTCGCGCACCAAATAGGGAGGAACGTACAGGTCTACGTCGACAACATGCTGGTCAAGAGCCCACACGAAAAGGATCACTTGAGCGACCTCCAGGAGACATTCGATACCCTACGATCATACAACATGAAACTGAATCCGGGCAAGTGCGTATTCGGAGTAACGGCGGAAAAATTCTTAGATTTTATGGTGTCCCAAAGAGGAATAGAGGTCAACCCAGAGAAGATACGGGCCATCATGAAGCTAGAACCGCCAAGGACAGTAAAGGACGTGTAGAGCTTAAACGGCAAAATTGCTGCTTTGAACAGGTTCGTCTTAAAAGCAACGGACAAGTGTCTACCGTTCTTCCGCGTCCTAAGGAAATCATTCGAGTGGACGGATGAGTGCCAGAAGGCATTTGAAGATCTAAAGAAATACCTCGCCTCCCCACTCTTGCTCAGCCCATCCAAACCAGGAGAAGACCTCTACTTATACCTAGCAGTTTCGCAGGTGGCAGTAAGCACGGCCCTAGTAAGAGAAGAGGAAGGAACTCAGCAACTCGTCTATTTCATAAGCAGAGGGTTTTGGGGGGCTGAAGAGAGGTACCCCCACATGGAAAAGCTCGCCTTCGCACTGGTAACCGCCGCCCGAAAACTCAAACCGTACTTTCAAGCCCACAGCATCATCGTCCTAACAAATCAACCCCTAAAAAGGGCAATGAGCAGCCCTGAAGCTGCCGGACGAATGGTCCTGTGGGTGATAGAGCTAAACGAATTTGACATACATTACCGACCACGAATCGCAATAAAGGGCTAAGCAGTGGCGGACTTCATCGTCGAATACACGCAAACAGAGCAGAAGGAGCCACAAGCCTTCAGACAATGGAACATCCACACGGATGGATCATCAAACAAGCAAGCTGGAGGCACTGGGGTAGTAATTCAAACCCCTGACGGAGAGAAAATCAAGTGTATGATTCGGCTAGACTTCCCAACAACCAATAATGAGGCCGAGTATGAGGCATTGGTGGCAGGATTAGACCTGGCAAAAGCAGCAGGCGCTGAGGCCATGGTTGTACATTACGATTCGCAGGTAATAGTCAGTCAGATTAGCGGCGCCTATGAGTGTAGAGGGGAAAAGATGAAGAAATACTTGGAAGAGGTCAGGAGATGGATCGGCACCCTCCAGGTCACATTGGTCCAAATTCCAAGGGAGGAGAACGAATGTGCTGACCGGCTCGCAAAAGCCACCTCCGCAGAGGTCATGATGGCCCCCGATCAGGTATTGTCGTTTATCCAGAATTCCTCAATCATTAACAGTAGGGCAGAAGTGTAGGAAGTAAACCCAGAATGCAATTGGACTACGCCGTTAACGGCTTACCTGAAGGAAGGCACGCTCCTAGACGACAAAGACGCAGCAAGAAAACTGAAAGTCCGAGCTTCGCGATTCATAATAATCAATGACGTCTTGTACAAGAGGGGATTCTCACGACCATACCTATGGTGTTTGGGCCACGAGGAAGCAGACTACGTAATGAGAGAGGTCCATGAGGGTATCTACAGAAACCATTCGGGGGCGCGGTCTTTAGTACACAAACTGATCCGGGCAGGATACTATTGGCCTATAATGCAGAAGGACGCATAAGCCTACGTCAAGACTTGCGACAAATGTCAAAGGTTCGGTAACCTAATTAGGCAACCAACCGAAGAGCTGACACCCATGACGGCCCCTTGGCCGTTCGCCCAATGGGGGCTAGACATCATGGGCCCTTTCCCGACGGCTGCACGACAGCTGAAATTTTTGGTGGTAGGGATCGACTATTTCACTAAGTGGGTGGAGATGGAAGCTCTGGCGACTATCACAGAGAGAAACATCAGGAGTTTCGTATGGAGAAATATCATATGCAGATTCGGGATACCAAGGGTACTCATCTCCGATAACGGAAAACAGTTTGACAACAAGGCATTCCAAGATTTCTACTCGGAATTAGGCATCAGAAATCACTACTCATCACCTGCACATCCGCAGGCCAATGGGCAAGTTGAAGTCACGAACCGGTCCCTGCTCAAAATCATCAAGACCCGGCTCGAGGGGGCAAAAGGCATCTGGCCCAATGAGTTACCAAGTATCTTGTGGGCATATCGTACAACGGCAAGAACACCCACGGGAGAAACACCATTCAGGCTAGCATACGGGAGCGAGGCTGTCATTCCAGCAGAGATAGGGCTTACAAGTTATCGAGTGGAGAGCTATAATGACTACAAGAACGAAGGGGCTTTGCGGCTACAGCTAGACCTAGTCGACGAAGTCCGGGCTACAGAAGAACAAAGGTTGGCCCGATACCAAAACCTCATGGCAAAATACTACAACTCCAAAGTCAGACACAGAGACTTTCAGATCGGGGACCTTATGCTACAGAAGGTAATGAGAGCGGCTAAAGATCCTTCACAAGGAAAATTTGGCCCTAACTGGGAAGGACCTTACAAGATCTTGTCTTGGCAGAGGAAGGGGACCTATCACCTCGAAACCATGGACGGACGGAAATTGCAACACCCGTGGAACACAGAGCACCTACGGAGATACTACCAATGAAGACGACATAAAGGGCATCAACCCCCCCCCCCCCAACTTTCTAGTTTATTTCTAAAGTTTTCAGTAGTTTTACTTCGAACAACTATTTCCATTATTTTTCTTTACTTTGAACAAATCTCTCTACCAGTGCTTTTTTAAGCCCAAGGGGGCAGGCACCTTTTTTTCCTATAAAGATTTCTTTCAAACTCTAATGAATTTTTCCTGCTTAATCTAGTTAATTCAATATCAGACGGTTAAAAATATGGTCCACATGATGGACGAGTCATCCCAAGAGGGTGAAAATCTTAAGTCCTATGACGGACCGTTGAAAATATTGTCCACATGATGGACGGATCATCCCAAGAGGATGAAAATCTTATGTCCTATGACGGACTGTTAAAAATATTGTCCACATGATGGACGGATCACCCCAAGAGGATGAAAACCTTAAGTCCAGATAATGGACGGACCAGTAATAACGTCCACAAGCTGGACGGATCGTCCTACGAGGATGGTAAGTACTAAGTCCAGATAATGGACGGACCCAAAATAACGTCCGCAAGCTGGACGGATCGTCCTACAAGGGTGGTAACTACTAAGTCCAGATAAAGGACGGACCCAAAATAACGTCTGCAAGTTGGACGGATCATCTTAAAAGGATGGTAAGTACTAAGTCCACATAATGGACGGACCCAAAATAACATCCGCAAGTTGGACGGATCATCCTAAAAAGATGGTAACTACTAAGTCCACATAATAGACGGGCCCAAAAATAACAACCACAAGATGAACGGGTCATCCCGAAGGGTGATAGCACTTAGAATCCGAGTTAATAAGCCCACATACTATACGGACCATTCTAAAACGAATGGTAATTCTAAAAATCCCACGAACGGACAAATCATCTTAAGGGATGACGACCCTTGGTTAAACGGTTAATGGACGGATAAGTTAATTCCACAAGGCTAGACAGATTATCTTCAAAAAAAAAGGGAGAGAAAGGAGGACGGAAGAATCGCATAAGCAGAACGGAGCTCATTTTAACATGAAATGTACTTCAAAATAAAACACATGCATTTCACACAGATAAAACAAAGGTCAACGGACCTTGCAGAATGTAAACATACTGAACGGTCAATGTTCATATAAACCCCGTAAACATGACGGGTATTAAAAATTGTTCTACACTTGATACAAAAAAAAAAAAAAAAAGGAGATTAATTAGTAAAACTAAGTTATTACAAATCTGCTACCTCTCTCTCTTCAACTGGACGGTCCCCATTGTCCTTAGCTTGGCTATCCGCAACGGTTTGATCTACAGGAGCTTCGCGGACAGGGACGTTCTCGTCGAAAAGAACATCAGTATCTTCAGACTGAACGGGCTGAACGATTGAAGGCTCGGAGGCAGTGACGGTGACGGTGGATAAGTCTATATCCGGGTATAACGCCTTCACCTGACGGAGGGCATCGTCAAACCCATCGTTATAAACAAGACTCAGTTCCGAAATGAGGGCGTCGGAGTCGCGGTACTCGCATATCGCATCCTCCTTCGCCTGATGGACCTCATCGTCTTTCTCCACCAGGGGTTTCTTCAGACGGTCCGTCAACTGGATACATTTGTCCCGGGCCGTCTCGGCCATCTTCAGCTTCTTCTCCTAGACAACCTTCCAGGCTTTGAGATCGAGCAGCTCCTCCTCCATCACCTTGGCTTTCTCACGAATCCGGCCAATGGTCGTCTCATGATTGAGACACCGTCCCATCATGCCTTTCATCATGATTATAGCCTGAGGTACAACAAAAATGCATAAGTAAAATATTTAAGGGCAGCAAATGGTGAACGGGTGGACCAAAGATGACGGAGTAATTACCTGAGCAATGTTGAAGAGGCCCGTCTCCCCCATCGCCTCTGTTGAGTGATTCCCCAGATCCTCGTAGTCGTTGGTAGTAATAAACGATGACAGCCTCTCGAGGGCATACTTGGAGTCCTCACGAAGCAAGACAGGTGGCTTCTTCTGGCTGCCAGATAGACCCGTCATCAGACCCTTGCCCGCACCATATTTAATCGGGGTGACCGACTTATTCCCCCTAGCCATCAAGCCGACGACCGGTTCCAAGGGGATCTTGGGTTGTTTTGGCGGACGGTCACCCTTCACGGGCAGTTTCCTCTTCAGACTCTGCTTGCTGGAGCTCGTCCCCATGGGGTCCGTTCCAGCTTCTTTGTTCTTTGCAGCTTGAAGTCTTATAGCTGCTCGCCTCTTTGCATCCTCCATCTCTAAAAAAGGTAGACAGATTAAGAAATAATAATAATAATGACGATAAAAACAGGTAATAAGGGTCGACGGACTCACGTAGACGAGTCTGCTTTTCATACTTTAGTGCCGCCGGGGTTGGTTCGGGCCCATCACAATACCAGTGGATGGTGTTGAGGTTGACGAGTTTGGCCCAAGTCCGCTCCTCGGGCTTTGTCTTTGCAAATTTTTTTTCAAGGAAACTGAATTCCTCAAGGGTAATCTGGGGACGCCGTCGAACTGCATCAAAGAGGACGGACGTTAAAAACATTATAAAAATTATTAAACTGCACGGAGTCATTTATGACGGGCCATACCGGATGGGTTTAAAATGCCCCAAACTGTGTCGACGGGCATGAAGTCCGTCTCCCCTAGATGACACATCCAATTATCTCCTTCGATGAAAAAGTAGCGGCTCTTCCAGTCTCTATTTGAGTATGGGGTTTCAAAAATAAATTTTAGGACGGGGCTCCTAGGGACAAAGCTATACATGCCCCTCGACTTGTCTATCTCATCCGGACGGTAGCAGTGGAGGAACTCTTTTATTGTAAGCCTTCTCCCACCGTCCGACATGGCTTCGTATAGAACCTCCATCGCGATGAAAACCCTCCAGGCATTAGGAGACACCTGGTTGACGGATATACCTAGGTATTTTAAGAGTTCGCGGTGTAACAAATTTAACGGGAATCTCAGGTCGGCCTTAAGCACTTGTTCGTACACACCTACTCCGTCAACTCCTTCGTAATAACATTTTTCTGACATGTAGGGTAGACGAAGTGGGATGTGGTCTGGGATTTGGTAACGGGCCCTAAGGGTATTAAAATGGGCTTCCTTGATAGTGGATGTGAAGGAGTGTACCATCCACTCTGGAAGCATGATGAACTCCCTAAGTCCATCAACTCCCACGACGGATCTAACTATTGGCTCTTCGTCGTTAGTTGAACCCTCTTGTATTTCGATCATCTCCAGGCCCTCATTTGTTGAGGACGAGGAGGATGATGACAGACTACTCTCCTCGCTCGGGGCATTGTGGTCTTTGGGACCTGACGGGTATACCTCTTCATAATCCGCCCCGTCACTGACGACCGACTGGTTACTCGACGCACTAGACATGGCCTACAAGTAATGACAAAACCTAAGACTATGACGGGTTTGGAAAGAACGACGGGCACATAAAGTCTAAAAAAGAGATAAAGAAGAGCTAAAATTAAAAGAGGACGGATATGAAACTACTTACCAGAAGTTTGGAGTAAGCAAGATGTTGTGGGCGACGGGTATGGGAGTGAACGGACTATTCTCTGACAGATGTGACGGACTCGCTCTGACAATTTTTTCTAGCAACAAGTGGAAAAATGAGGGGCGGAGGGGTCGGTATTTATAAAGGGTATGCACAGAAGACGAAGCTGATAACTCAAGAAAATCAGTGGGTTGAAAATCTTCAGACTTCAATAATCTTGAGAGTTGAATCCTGTAAAACCAAACTCAATCAGAGTAAAGACCGGTGGAGGCCGGTCTATGACCCTTCGATGATGAAGTTAGAAGGCTGGAATAGAGGAAAAAATATCTAAGTGTTTTCTCCTTCCTCTAAAATGAAAAAGTCAGAATCCTTTACCTCTACGCAGAATTGTGTATATATAGTGTATGGAACGGTTATTTTCTCTGATAACCGTTCCTATTGTTAAGGAGTTCACCAAAATCGGAGATAACTTCCATAACTTCCGTAGATGTTGCTTCACCTGAACCGGTGTCTCACTGCGAGTGATGGAGGTTTTGATTTATTGGTTAAGTCACGAATGCTTGGCTCGTCCATCCCTAATTAGGGGTGGACGTGCCTTAGCATGGCCATGCCTTCCTCGTCCGTCCTTTGGGACGGACGAGACCTTGTTCGTCCGTCCCAAAGGACAGACGCGGCAATCTTGGCTGTGCCATCTTTCTTCTTCCGTAGACGAGCCATATGGACATTGTCAAGGTGGTGTTTTATGGCATCATCAGAAGCGACACCTCGTTCCAAAACAATGACCATTGACAGGATGACACTTGGCACGACTCATAAATGTGTTAACTCCTGATCTAACAATGTACGGAGGTAAGTTCACGGATCTAGGTGTCATGAAAACATGATCGAGATTTTAAAACCGTCACCCCATGGGTCTGTTCTCTTATCCGTGACGGACCCATCGGGTGAGGGGGCAACTGAAAGGGAGAAAATATGCGCTAGGATGCCTATTGTGAATGTACGGGCTGACTATAGTCCGCGAACATAAGAATAGACGAGCCCGTTATTTACACGAGGCCTTAAGTGGACGGACCTTAAGTGGACGGATTTGATACGAACGGAGCGAAGAAGGATGGGCTGGTCGGCCATGGGCCTGTTGGACCCCTTAGTAGGAATACTTTGGCCCATTCTCGTAAGGCCCTAAACAGAGTCCTTGTGCTACTTAGACTCTAGAAATCTCATATATTGGTAAAGATCTTTCCTATAAGGAGAAGATCTGTCCACCACGTTTCGGACTCTAAAAAAGAGGATTTCTACAAGGAAAAGACTTGGATGCCAAGTCTAAGAGGAAAAACTTCCGACTACTATAAAAGCCCCAATACTCTCACCAATAAAGGTACGCATTATTTACCCTCTCTAGCACTCTAGAGTTGTGAGAATACTTTCTGACTTAACCTTCAGAGGGTATTTGGCCAGCACCACACTGGTGCCCTTTGATAGGTTTTCTTCTTTGTATTGTGTAGGTTTACGTTCGAGCGCGAAGGCATCGTGTGACTCACTGGTGAATTTCTCAGCTTCATCAGTATATATGATAACTTACCTTGGTTTCTCAACCAAAAAAAAAAAATTGATAACTTACCTTCTCACTCCAAATGTCTCGACCAACAAAGTAGGGGCTTACACGCATTGGTTTTTCCTCAGATGAATGAACATAAACTGTGAATCTGTCCTCGTGGCCCTGCAGAAAGAGATAAAATCATATATGTTTTGTTAAATAACAGAGTTTGTACTATCTAAGGAAATCATATGATATGAGAAGAAAATTAAGTAGCATTTTTTTTTTACTGAAAAAAAAGAAAGGGGTTTTTGTTCATGTGGTTATCGACCCTGCTCACTTAAACCCAAATTCAATATGGTGTGGGGTATCCCTTACCCCTAGGCAGGGATGGACCCAGGTGGGGGCTCAGGCCACTCGAGTCCACTCTATTTTTAATTTATTCTAGTAATTATATATTTTATCTTTGGAGTTGGCTCCTTTCAAAACTTTAGGCCTCCTTTCTCCATAATCAGTCTAGCTAGTCTAACCCAAATAGTAACTATTCAACTCAAAAAATTAACAAAAATAATAAAAACATTCACAATGGTGATTGTATTTTAGCAAAAAAACTATTTTATCACTAAAGAACCAAAAAAATCATGTATTATAGGAGAAGCTAAAACTAAATTTTTTGCAACTACAGTAAACTGGTATAAATACTAGTTTTTTTTTTTTTTTTTAAGATTTAAATATCAGTTAACTATAGCAAGTTGTTAAAAATAAAATAAAATATTTTATTAAGATTATATTTCTTCTATCAATTAAAAAACTTAGATTCTCTTTCTTCCTTTATTATTTTTATGAGTTGTTTATATTATTTTAAATGAAGTGATTAAAAAAATAGAATATTTGATATTTGATGTATTGTAAAGTGAGATGGTAAAATAGATAAAATAGCTTTTTGAGGTGTTAAAAGCTAAAAATTTTAGCACCACCACCTCTAACTTCTACAAAATATATATTCTAACCAACCTACTATTAATAAAAAGATATCATTTTGTTTTTATTTTTGTCTTTATTGGTAGATAATTGCAATTTAGGATTTATTTGGATACAACTTATTGTTGAAATCTGAAAACACTGTAGCAAAATAATTTTTAAATGTGTGAATAATGTCGTAAGACCCAATTTTAAAGAAAAATTTACATAAATTAATGACTTGCGAGTTACGTGAACAGTTCACGGGACCCACAAAAAAAATCTAGACGTACCATTAAAAGAATTTTCAGCAACATCCAAACTCACACTTAATGCATTTAGAAATAACAATTTTGTGTATTTGTAATTTTTTAATACTATATGTATACTTATTTGGAGTTTCTTTTTTTTTTCTTTTTTTTTTCTTTTTTTTTTTTTATATTCTAGCATCGCTAGCTTAAAATCTTAGATCTGTCTTTGCCTGGGTACATTAGAATATATATATATATATATATTAGAAAAATTAGTGACTTTTAAGATTACCCACTTAATTATATAATTAAAAAAAAAAACTAAACTAAAACTATTATTTCTTTTTATTTTTATTTTTATGAGTAACCTATTATTTCTTTCTAATCATAACTATTAAAAGAAAAAAAAAAAACCTAAATTCACGTGACGAAAGATCAGGTAGCTGTGCAGTTGTACTATCTTTTTTAATGTTTTAATAAGGACAAGTAGTTGTACGCTTGTACCGTTCAAGTAAAAGTATAGGCTAACTGTTGAGTGGGTAAAGCTCGTTCGTTTCATGCACTATATTAGGCTTTTGTTTGTGGGCATTCTTGATGAGGATTGGCCTCTTGCATAGTCTAGCTAAAATGGCTGGAGTCTATGTCAGACTGGTGCCTTGTCTGAAGGTGTAATATAATCATAAAAACCTTCATTTTTTTTTAACCAAAAATAAAATAAAAGGTATAGGCTAACCTTTGATGCCATGTATTACAGCAATACAACGCGAGGCTTCAGTCATATTCATGGACAGATCTGAGAAAAAAACTTATGATTTTTGCTGCAAAACGCACTGTTCTAGATCTGTTTCACTAAAAAACGGTTCAACCATCCGGTTCTGATTTTTCCAGTTGAACCGACAATTATAAATTTTATCCGCATTTTTTTTTCTTAATTTTCGGTTGGTAAAATACTATTGAGTATTGAAGTCTCTTATTTTTACTAAAAATTTCCAAAACCCAACAAAAGTGATAAAGTACTATTAATTTTTATCCCTTTTTTTTGGGTTTAGGGCAGTCTAAGATAGCTTGAGGCCTAAAAGATAAAAATGTGAAAGGAACTTTTTTATATCTAAATTTTAAGGAGATCTGTGAGAGACAGATCTCATGTTCCCTTCCAGTTTTACTAAAATAACGGACTGGCTAAACTCTACAGGACTTGTTATGAGTCATACTCCGTCTTCTCAAAGCATGCATACAAGCTATACAGCCTATACAACGAGATTTGAAGATTTTATACATGTGAAGCGAAACTGCACGTACGTACGCAGCAGAATAGAACCAAAGACAGAGAGACATGGTACATGTATAACCAATAGAATTTGAAGATAACAATACATGCATAAATAGTGCAACAAACAAAAGAGAAATGGTGAGAAAGGAAGAAAGCCCTTACACGAAAGAACTTATCCCAGAGCTTCTCAAAAAGGTAATGAACCAGGAGTCAGAAACATGAAAGCAATTTTTGGGGTCTTTGATTGAACAGGATGTGTCTTCAAGATTTCTTTAAAAGCAACTCTAGCTGCAATCTCATCATCGGTAAATTCCCGCGATGGAACAGAAGGAAAGTGAGAGCATTCCCCACCGCTTCTAGTTCTTGGTAGGTTAACTAAGGCAGCGATCAGAAAAATGCTCACCAAATAAGAAACCAATGTAATAATCCATGCTCTTATGCTTAGACGACATGCACGAACTGTCTTCATTTAGGATGAAATTATCACAACAGAATCCCAGGACACAAAAGAGAGAGCTTTTTTGCGTGTGAAAGAAAGGCCTAGCTAAAGTAGCAAGAAGAAGAAGAAGAAGAAGCGGCAGCAGCAGTGGATATAAAGTTTTCCATTCGGGGACATCCGATAACAAAAAAAGAAAAAAAAGAAAAAAAGATATAATAGTTTTGCACAACCGGCGAGTTGTTATTGGTTAGTCTTTCTTACCAAAAATATCTGGAGGAGGAAAAGTGCATTTGCGCATTTACATGTCGACGTGTATGACACATGAATATGAAAATTTTTCTTCACAGCAGTCGAGAATATCGAAATAGCTATCATCCATTATGTATGTTTGTTTTTTTTGGGGATTCGTTCAACTTACCCTTTTTTAGGTTTGAGAGTTCAATAATGGATTTGAGGGTAAATTTTTTCTTACATTAAGGAAATGTTGAAATTTTAAATAAGTATGTTTTTTTTGGTACATCGTAAATTTTTTAATAGTTAAATAAAAAATTTGAGATTTAATTTTTAGTAACATTAAAATCTGATTGATATCTTAAAAGCTCTCTTAATATATTAAATGCTGTATGTTTGTTTTTTACTTTCTTTTTTTTAATTTGTTTTTTACTTTCTTTTTTTTAAACTACAAAAGGGCTATGTACCGTACCTTCATATGGTAAAAGACCTATTGGTATCTTAGAAACTCTCTTAAATATATATAGGCAAAAATGCACTTTTTGTTCTTATATTTTGGGTTAATTTCCATTTTGGTCCAAAAATTGATTTCTTTGCAAATTTTATCCTTAAAATTTGAAAATCGTTTTTAAAATGATCCCTATCATGAACCAAAAGACATAACCCTCCTACATGGCAAATGGAGTGCCCTTCTTACTGACGTGGCACTGACGTGACCATTAAAATATTGTTAAAAATAATTATTTGCATTTTTAAATACCAGAATGCCGTCTTAAATACATTGAACGCTATATGTTTGTTATTTATTTATTTATTAACTACAAAAGGGCTAGATATTAGTGAAATTTTCAACTACTAATTACTAGTGAGTACTCACCGTGACATTGTTTTCATAATATTGAATAATTAATTTCATCAAAAAAAAATATTGAATAATTAATTGTCAAAAAGACTTTCTTCTTAAGGGTATCAAAACTATTTAGTTTGATACAAGTTTAATTTTATTTAATTTGTTTGGAATTAAGTGAGAATCCCACCAAAAATAAAAACGAGTTTTAATTAATATATAATTTATGAAAAGAAGATTATTAGATAATTTCAGTGACATGTTATCATACACTCTCACATAAGTAGTAAATTTTACTATGAATTTATTGCAATGACTTACTATTATGTAAAAATAGTGAGTATGTAAAAATAGTGAGTACCACAATGTTGTATTTTAAAATAGTAAATAACTAATTCTTATACGATGCACAAAAAAGTTAAATAAAAAGAAAATTAACCAACCTTCTTGTTAAATAAAAGCAACTCTTGTCTTTTTCTTTTTTTAAGTGAAAAGGTAAACATAGACAGGTAGACTAAAAAGGGAGCAAATAGAGGCCTTATTTGGTCCACGTCTACACATTGTCGCCCGAATAAGAAATCTACAAATCCACGTCAGCATATCCACTACAATTTCTGAGACCGAAATTTCTGAGTCCCTACTCCCTGCTCCCTAGATCTCTTTACTCATGTGGACGTGACATTTATCGGATGGTGCAAATAGAAATAGCCCCTTTTTACCCAGGTCGCTTTTAAATTAATCTCAACAAAAAAAAAAAAAAAAAACAGCCCTTCGCGGGAAAGATTTCAACCCAAAAGAATCGCTCACTGTCACGCTATTTTTATAATATTGAATAATCAATTGTAAAGCATGCTACGTATATGATTCTCTTTTCTTGAATTTGACTTTCTTTTTAAGGGTGTCTGTCAAAATATAGAATTGTTTTAGTTTTGATACAAGTTTAATTTTATTTAATTTGTTTGGAATTAATTTATAAAGTTTCTTACTGTTGAATAAAAGGTCTAGAGTTTTATTATCATCGCTTACACTCAAAAACCAATTAGTGTCTTGGTCTAATGGTAAACAATAATCACCTGGAGCAAACATTATAAATTGAAACTATCTTTAAAAAAAAGTGGAGAATAAAAAAAAAGTAGTGTAGGGTTGGTTTTTGTGGCCCAAGCCCAATGACAATTAATTTGTAGAGCATGGGTGAAAGAGCTAGATTAAGTATGTGATTGATAACAACAGATCACAGCTTTCAAACACAAACTAACATTAACTCACACGTAAATTTTGATAATCCGAAGAGCTACACTATTCGTTTTTCTGATGAATAATAATCTTAGGGTTACAATCCAGTTTTTTTCATCCTCCCCTTCCTGTTAGGAGCTTCTTTTCTTTATATAGTCACTCTTGTTCTCATCTCCATCGTCCATGTGCTCCTCATCCATGAGTTTGCTGTAGTACATGTCACGTCAGGCATCTTCTTTTAGCTCTGTGTGAGTGGCGGTAGGTTATGATGCACTGTTCAGGGGTCTTCTCCACATAAATGCGGCTAGAAAAGCTGTTGCAGTGCATTAAATACGGTGGCAGCAGCTTTCCCCTTAGATATTTCTCCATCCTTATCGTTCCATGGCATGCTCAGAGCTTATCTCGATCAGGTGGAGTCCTCGGAAGGTCATTCTGGCCTTTCACACATTCAATTGATCTATGATATCGCGTCAGAGGATTACAACCTCTTCGGACAAGAGATGCCCTCTTCGGACTGTGATAATTCTTCATCTTGAGGGTCCCACTTTCAGCCGGGCCCTACCTTCTTCATTTTCCTTTTCTCGGACGCAAAATAGCCCTCCTATGGGCCTTCGGCCCATTACGTTGGCCCGGGCCCTTTTTCCCCCACAAGTAGTTTTAATTAATTTGTAATTTATGAAAAGAAAATTATTAGGTAATTTTGATAACATGCTATCTCATACTCTCACATGAATAGTAAGTCTTATTATGAATTTATTGATGTGACTTACTATTATACAAAACTAGTATGTAACATGCGTTTACACACGAAAATGGTCAATTGTAGTGACGCTATTTATATTAGCTCAAATTATTGAGCATATAAGACATTAGTTTGACCATGATATTTGGAGAAACTAAAATGATTGTTCCTTACAATTTTCATGAAATTGGTTACATCAAGTTCTAAATTACGTTGCTAAATGTATATAATTTTGAATATCACTATTGGATTCTACATATACAATATCATTTCACAATCACTGTCCATAGAATTCTACTAAATACAATACAAAATAAAAGAATAAATTGTTTTAATAGTATCTCCTAAATTGAATGGGGATAGATATATAGGATTGTTCGGCTAATTAGAGTTTATTAAGTCCAAGATCTTCATATACAAAATATTTGAATAGAAACAACATAAAAAATATGCTCATTAGTTTTGAGAAAAAAAAAATAGCAAAAATATAAACAATCTAATTTATATGGAAAACTAACTTAAGTAGAAAGCACTAAAAAAAAAATTATCTAAGAGGTCAAGATTTAGGCTTGAATAGTTTGTATTTACCACATGCTCATCATAAGCTTGACATCAACACCACCAATTGAAACAACTAACCAAATAATAATATGTCAAAATTAAAAGACAAAAACTATATATATATATATATAAACTTAAAATTGAAAAGAAGAGAAAATGAGATAGTGAATAAATATTTACCACAGTTCACATCTTGAATAAATGACTTTTGAAGTCACTTAAATCCATTGACCTTAATAAATTCCACTGGAAGAATATTCATGAACATTTTATAAGAAATAAAAGAAAATAATTTTGTATTAAAGAAGTAGTTTCATAACATAGAGAAAACATTTTCGCTAAAAATTATTCCAAAATTATCCACATCACTATTTTCCATGACTTTTGGAAAAGAAATTGCAAAATTTTCTTTGGCCATCCCTGTTCAATCAACCCAAACACATATATCATCACTATTAAAAAAAACTAAAGGATCAGCACCAATTTCCAATAGCTACCCTTCAAACATCCATTTTGTATATACAACATTTGATATGGCTTTAAAAATATATTCACCACAAACATGACATGCCCCAAGAAATCAAAATAAGAAAAAGTTGTCATGGCTTTTAAGTGGAGTTGTGGTATGCCTTTATGTTAGAACCTCTTTCCTTCTTTCTTATGTATGTGTGTTTGTTTCTCAAAAAAAAAATTATTTGAGAACAATATCACCAAAACAAAATAAAAAAGCAATATGTGATGTGTAAGCCATCTTCTACAACTCCAAATCAAATTATTCAAAAAAATAGAAACAAATAACAATTAAAAAGTTTGTACAAAAACATATATTCTAACTATGCATGAGAGGAAAAGGTTTGAGAAACAAAGGGGACCCTTTTGATTGGGGACAGGCTCCTCTCCAGTTTTAATATCTCCTGTTGTCTCCCGTTTTTATACAGATGGCTGACACTTGGCAAGTAAAAGATCCAAGGGCTAAAAAAACCATCTCTTTCTTCCTCCAGCATCCGTTTCCAGTTTCCACAGAAATTTTAGATTTTCTCTCCATTTGTCTTCTTTTTTTTTTTCCCCCTCTCTCCAACATCATTACAACCTCCTGATCAACAAAGGCATCAAGACCATGGCTTTCCGGAGAAGAATGGAAAAAAGGAAGACCTGATCTTGAGAAAAAAAATCAAGAAAATGCTTTCCTTCAAATTTTTTTACTAGAGACTGTTCTATGTTTGGTTGGTTTTCTTCAACTCATTTACCTGTGTGCCTAGTGATTTCTTTGCAAAAGGGGGGCTGTACAAGACAATATATATGGATTAAAAAGTTGCAGAACCCAACTTTTGATAAAACCCATCAACTGCCATTAACATGATGAGCACCCAAAACCAAATCTTTTCCATCATGAGAATCAAAGCAAAATTAAAATTCCTTGAAATCCTTGGAGACCCATCATGATGAGACTTGCCCAAACCACACTCTCATCTCCATTAGAAACAAAATCCCTTGAAACCCAACCCATCCACAAAAACAAAAGTAAAAAGTAATGACAGATTTGAAGAGATAGGGACTGTAATTTTGTAGAGAGAAAGGCTCGAGCAATAGTTTTAATGATAGCGAGAGACAACGAAGAGAATAATGAGATGAGAGAGAGAGAGAGACAAATGGATAGAAAATCTGAAATTGCCGTGGAAAGAGATGTTTGAGGAAGAAAGAGATGTGAGTTTTTTTTAGCCCTTGGATCTTTTACTTGCCAAGTGTTAGTCATCTGTATAAAAATAGGAGACAATAGGAGATCTTAAAACTAGAAAGGAGATTGTCCCTTTGATTGGTTAGGTGGAAAGTATGGACCTTGAGGATTTTAGTCACATATCATTGTAGATTGTTCTGAAATTTATATTAAAAAATATATATAATTCCTCAATCTTCATGTACCCCCAACACCCCCACCCCCCCCCCCCCAAAAACCCTAATTCCACTTATTATGGTCCAATTTTTGAAGAGAGAGAGAGAGAGAGAGAGAGAGAGAGAGAGAGAGCCTTCAGTAGTCATAAATCCAACCGTTCGATCACAAAAATGAAAGCAAGGGAGTATATATCATAGTTAGAAGTAGAAAGCAAAGATGTATGAGAAAGAGAGCCAATGTGTTAGGTTTATGTAAGTACACCAAAAATTCCTCATGGAGTATACATAATTATTTTTCCTCCAAGTAGATACACTCTCACTACAAGAAATTTGTTCTTTAGTGACGGCATATAGTCGTCACTAATGCTTTAAATATCGTTGCTAATTATATTGGTGACAAAAAATGTTGTCACTAAATTTCGTTAAATGAAAATGGTAACAAAAAAGTTTTTTTAGTGACGATATTAATGTCGTTGCAAATACAATACTATTAACAACGACAAAGTCGTTGCTAATAGTGACAATTATCATTATAAATAACTTGAGACCCCAAGACGAAATGTCATCGCTACTAGCTCATTAGTAGTGACAATTTTTTTTGTCATCGCTAGTAGATTATTATTAACGATGACATTTTTGTTGTCGCTAATATGTCATTACTAGCGACGATGCTTGATGTCATCACATATAATGATATATAAGTGACCACAAACATGTCATCACTAAAAATTTCATATTAGTGATGATATTATTTGTTGTCACTAATGATATGATAAAATATAATAATACTTTACATTTTTTTTCTTTAAAATTTACATTCGGAATTTTACATGGGTACCTGTTGGGAAATAACAAAGCACAATCCTATGCACATAAAAAATTTTCAATCGCAAATATTTATATAAGCATAACAACTGCTCAATCAATAACTACTAATAAGGGATAATAAGGGAAATAATACCCAAGTTCAATATCATATACATAATAAAAGCTCAAATCTATTCACTCAAATACTAATCAAATGATAATGAATTCCTCATGAAGATATGCAACCAAGCTGAAACTTGTTGCAATGAACAAAACACAAAACAAGAGCCAACAAGGAACTAGACAAAGAAGAAAAAGAAAAGAAAAGTAACCGCTAAAATTCCATATCCAATTTTCTCATTATTTCCAAACTAGTTTCCTTTTAAAAAGTACTCTATAACTCAAATTAAATTAAGACCCTTTTTACAATTCACCAATCAGTTACACCCAAAACACACAAAAACTCTAAAAATCATTCAAAACCCATGAAACTCTAAGACATAGAGACCCACAACTGAACCATGAAACAGTTGCTAATTTTCAAAGATACCCACAACTTGTTTACCAAAATTAAGGAATATCAAGAAGGTAAAATGAAGAGAGATCATCAAAAGTACCTCAATTTAACACATCCAGGAAAGATGTGAACTTTGACACTCCCCAAAGTTGAAGTGTTAGACTTTGAGTTTAGTTTCTTCTTCTATAAAAAATAAAAAATAAAAACTTTGTTTCTTTCACATAGTGTCTGGTAAATGCCTTGGACTTACAAGTTGAACAAAAGAGTGAGATCGTGCTCTTTTCTGATCATGTTTGTGCCTTCAAGATGAACCACCACTGGTACTTTCAACATAACCTTCAAAACAAGACCCAATAGAAGTTAACTCTTCAGCAAATGGCTTGGAGGCAATAAAGTCATTAAATTAAACTGAAGGTGAAAGAAAAGTAACAATTTAAAATGTTATGATAGTTCAATTATCACAAAGAGTCTTTTCCATCATTCCTTTTTTTCCAATTAATTTTTCATTAAAAGATGTCAAAAACGTTCATCTGTTTTCTTAAACTCTCAATTTGCAATCACACCCACAAAGCTATAAGAAAAGCTGCTAGAGTTTTCTTAAACTCTCAATCTCTATATGAATTTGGTTGGTTATCTAAGGCCTTAAGAAATAGAAGAACTATTAAAGGAAACAGGACTTGAAAATTAAAAAGAAGACTCATGGGCTTGGTAAAGCCAATTAATTCGCATTTTAGTAAATCTTGAATTTGCCAAATTACGCATCTTGCTAAGACTCATCAATGATGAAATAAAGCTTCTGAATGGTGCCAATTAGGTCCCACATCAAAACTAGACTCCAATTCTAGAATCTCCTTGTTTGATATTTGACCTCTATGCTAGTTTCATCACTCTCAAGAGGTTGGAATTGAAAATTTAAGAGAGCAAATCAAAGAAATGGTGATCCATGCTACCTAAAGCATGGAGTTTATTTTACTCAGAATATCATACCATAAGTAATTGGGTTATGGTTTTTCTTTTCTTTCTTTTTTTTTTTTTCCTTTTTTTTTTAGACTTGAATTATGTAACATTGGATTTGGGTATTTTTCTCTATGAGGGTTTATCACTAGCTTGATTGCTAGACTTTCTGACATTCATTTTGTTGAAATCCAAGAAGACTTAACAGTATTTCTGCTGGCACAACTTGTACACACACACTTTAGACCAAGGAACACGTAAGCCCCTTTTGAGGGCCTTGTTAAACCCCAGATAACAATCCCAACTGCAAACAACAATGCTTGATAGCATGATTTTTTCTTTATTGGATTTCAATTATGATAAAAATGAAGCTACAATTAGTTTAAAGGTTAAACAATCAGAGGTAAAGCGAGTCAAATTAGTCAGAAGTAGACTTAAAACTAATAAATGGTTATTGATGAGCTATTTGAGAACAACAAAAAAGTTTTAAGGTTCATAATATCCATGAAAAACTAGTATTTTTGATGCAAAATAGGATGAAGAGAAACTGTCAACTTAGATTTATAATTAATTACATTGTGACAAAGAAGAGTTTCATAAGCAGAGCAAAATTAATTCTTCCAAATATAATTCAAGTAAAATGAAGAGAATGATACAATATAAGATAAAGCTTTATAACCAAAAGGTGTATAAAATTAACCATATGGGTTACCTTTGAACCATCCAGAAAAAAACTATATCAAGCATTAACTTAAAAAGATTTCAATTTTAAGAAAGATGAGATAATGGGTCTATGCAGATTTTTATACTCACTCTCCAAATTGAGAATCCCACTTTGGGAATTTAACAATAAAGTGAAAATGATAAATGGTCAAAACTATACCTCAAAAGCTAAAAATATACTCAGGTTTTCTTTTCTTTTTTTAAATGATTCATTTTTTTCCCTCCAAAAAGATTTTCAAGAAGGTTCTAATTTTTAAACTTTACTTTTCAAAAGGCTACATTTAGGGAAGGCAGGGCGGGGTGAATATTCTTTGTTGGAAAGATTAGGGACAGGTTCATGGTTTACTCTATACCACAAGTTTGCAGTATAGGTATACCTTTCAAATGCTAAGAGAAAAATGCAATACATGAAAAGCAACTCACATATATTTTGAGTGAAACTTAATCACGCCATTAGTTAACGTTTGAGTATACCTATATAAGTTTTCATGAATGCAAATTTTATTCACTTTTGCAAATAAAAAAATGAGAAATAGAAATTTGGATGCAATGTTTTATTTGTAAGTGTAAGAAAATTAGGGGCAACATAGAACTAAAAGGCAAGCATCCTTATAAACAAGAATATGTCAGACTTCTTCATGGTTTTACAAGGAAATGGTATTTGATGACACATTTAAAATTTTAGATTTATATGGAATAATTTACAATAACATTGAATTATAGAAGCAAACACAAAAGGAGGGAAAAGAAAGGGAGACTACTCACAGCCTTTGAAGACCAGGAGATCGGAAATCGAAATGTTGGAGAGCTTTGACACTTCACTAGCCAAATTGTTCAGCTCCACAACAGCAGCAGAAGCTAGTTCTTTTGCTTAAAATGCCTCTTCAACCAATTTTTGATTCTACACACATAACCCACTATTCTCCTCTGAAAGCTAAACATGTTTCAACTTAAGTTTCTCATTCTTAGTCTCCTATCCAAACAAACAAACAGTACAATAAGAACAATGAGTTCCAAAAGTGCAAGCACTCGTCAAAATGTAGAATGACACATAAACAATGTGCTTTAATACCAGATAATTGCGTAGTTTGTTTTGCAGATGAATCAAGAAGTTTCACAACATGAGTGGGTCAAGCAGTTGGATCTTCTACAAGGATCACATGCTAGCCATTTGTGAATTAGATTTTGCCAGATGGATTGCCATGATGTAGAAGACAACGTGTTATTTGCATGTTATAAATAGGAGTTTTAAATTGGGCCAAAAAAGAGGAACTCATGATAAGGATAATCAGGTCGCTGCCATAATAAACTGACTTTAATAAACCATAATTCCACACATCACAAATTTTCTATCACAAATACTCATATAATCATAACAACTACTCAATCAATAACTACTAATAAGGAAAAACAATACCCAAGTTCTATATCATATACATAATTTAAATTCAAATCTACTCTCTCAAATAATAATAACATGATGACAAATTCCTTAAGAAGATATACAACCAAGTTTGCAATAAAAAGTATCTCCCCTCAACATCATCAATAGCCCAAGGCATGTAACATTTTAGCCTGAAATAAAAAGAATAAACCAATGTAAAGGTGAACTAAAGTAGATGACAAAAAAGTGTACAAAATAGTTTTAACATCCAAGTAAAACTTTAACATTTTTATTTTTCAAAAATACCATAGTTGAGAAAATATGAAAGCTTTATGTACTTAACAAAACTTAACCTGCATCAATACTCAACTTAATCTTCATCCCCAAGATCTCCAATAGATTCATCATCATCACTATATGTTTCTTCTTCATTGTTGGAATCTGTATCCCATTCCTCATTAGACAAGTCATCATTGATGAACATACTTTCATCAAGTTGGACATATACATCATCAACAGGTATTAAGTCCCCTAAATCTATTGCTGGCACACCATCTCTATGTAACAAAGTTAAGTCTTCATCATTTTCTTGTTGAACTATTGCATTAACCCCAATACATTCACTTTCTTGGGATACCGCATCACCATTATCTTCTTCATGCACTTTCTCTGTGCTTGTGGTCTGTGCTTGTGGGAATATCATACATGTTTCTATGCGTCATATGTTGTACTACTCGCCAACTACTACCCAATTTGGTATCATTCAAGTAAAAAACTTGTGAAGCTTGGCATGCTAGGATAAATGGATCAAAATGATACCATGTACGAGATGTATTCACACTTGTACAATGCTCATCCCTTTGCATTCCTGTTCCATCCCTAGTGTCCTACCAATCACACTCAAATAAATATACATAATTATTGCCCAAGTAGGTTAGCTCCAAAACATTCCTCAACTCACCATAGTAGTCAGTTTTTGTTCCACCATCTTCACCCGAAACAAAGACACCGCTATTTTGAGTACGACGAGTATGTTCATGGTCTTTTGTGTGGAACCTAACACCATTCACAATGCAACCTTGGTAAACTGCAACTAGAGCATCAGATCCACATGCAAGACTATATAATTCTTTTGACACATTTGTTGCATTACTCCCACATATACGATTTTTGAACCAATTTTCGAATTCAACTTCATGCTTATGATCAATGTCAATGATGCCTTCTCCCTGGATCTCTAAATAATGCTCACTACATTATAAATACATAAAAACACTTCATTTTATTTTCAAGTAACATGAAAATTTTCTTTTAAAAAAAATCAATAGATCTTCAAATAACGTTTACTACATAATAAAAACATATAAGCACTTCATTTTATTGCTAAGTAACATGTAAATTGAAAAAAAAAAAAATTCAATGAAACACTTATGTTTTATGCGAATCAATTTCTGAGCAATTGATAAGCACATACCATTGAGCTCGTATGAGATGCGTATCATCAAATCTTACAAATTTTGCTGCTCCTAAAGGACATACTGGTTGTGAAAAAACAGACAAGCCTACATCCCTTTCCCCCTGGTACCTATTGCTATTCCGTTCCTCACAACTTTATACTGTCTCAATCTCACGAAGATACATGGAGCAAAATGTTAAACATTTAATAGATAAATATCCCTCAGCAATTGACCCTTCTGGACGTGCTCTATTTTGCACAAACCGCTTTAATTTACCAAGAAACTTTTCAATTGGATACATCCAGCGAAATTGAACAGGGCCTGCAAGCTCTACCTCTCGAGGTAAATGAAGAGCTAAATGTACCATTATATCGAAAAAAGTGGGTGGAAATATCATTTCCATTTTGCATAAAATCACAACAATGTCTTCCTCCATTTGATTTAAGA
Organism: Quercus suber; assembly: GCF_002906115.3. Taxonomy (NCBI): domain Eukaryota; kingdom Viridiplantae; phylum Streptophyta; class Magnoliopsida; order Fagales; family Fagaceae; genus Quercus; species Quercus suber. The sequence goes on from NW_027070226.1 coordinate 149,595, forward strand.
CATCTAACTTCAATGTTCGTGAACACAAGTTCTTAAAAAATAAACACAATTCAATCAATGTTGTATGTATATTATCATTGAAATATCTATGAATTGCAACAGGAAGTAATCGTTGTAAGAGTACATGAAAATCATGGCTTTTCATTCTTGAAATTGTACCCTCATTGGTGTTCACGCATCTACTAATGTTAGATGCATACCCATCAGGAAACTTCACATTTTTCAACCAATCACAAAATCTTGTATTCTCAGCTTTTGTCAATGTATACTTTGCTTGTGGCATTTTTGTAGATGTACTAGTTTTCTATAAGTGCAAATCTTTACATATGCCTATATCTTCTAAATCCTTTCGTGCATTAGAAGTGTCTTTATTTTTCCCTTTTCCACTATCATATATTAGTGCACCTAAGACACTGTCACATATATTCTTCTCAATATGCATGACATCTAAGTTATGTCTTAGTTTCAATGTTGACCAATAAGGTAACTCAAAAAAAAAAAAAAAAAACTTTTCTTTGTCCAATTCAACTCGATCTTCGTGCATTTTCTTTTTCTTGTAGCTTCATTATTTCCAAATTGCACTTCTGGAACATTCATTAGTTGTTGTAACAGTTGATCTCCTGATAATTCATTAAGGGCTATCCTATGCTCTTCAGTTCCATAAAAAAATTCTTTATTTTGGTGCTAGTTATGCTTCTAAGGTAAGAATTGACGATGACCCATGTAACACAATTTGTGACTAGACTTCAAATAACTCAACTCTGTATTCTCATTACATATGGGACATGCTAACTTTCCCTTGGTAGACCATCCAAATAAGTTCGCAAATGCAGGAAAATCATTTATAGTCCATAATAATGCTGCATGCAACTTAAATGAATGTTGCGTTGATGCGTCATATGTCTTGATGCCTTCAGTCCATAATTCTTTTAAATCATCCACCAACGGCTGCAAGTACACATTAATTTTGTTTCCAAGTGCCTTACGTCCAGGAATAAGTAAGGACAAAATCATATACGGATCCTTCATACACCTCCATGGAGGTAAATTATATGGCATAAGTACTACTGGCCACATGCTATATGATGTACTCATGTTACCAAATGAATTGAACCCATCGCTTGCTAAACCAAGTCACACATTGCGGGAATCTATAGCAAACCAAGCATGTTTTTTATCAAACTCTTTCCACACTATTGAATCGGTAGGATGTCTAAGGTAATCTCCATCTTTAAGTCGCTTATCTTTGTGCCACATCATGTCTTTAGCTATATCTTTCGACATAAACAATCGTTGCAACCTTGGTTTAATTGGGAAATACCTTAAGACCTTCCAAGGAACTTTTTTTCCTTTACCGTTGTCCTCTTTCCATCTTGAAGTATGACATTTTGGGCATTCTTCTTTATCTGCATGTTCCTTCCAGAAAAGTGTACTAACTTTTTTGCATACATGTATCAACTCATAGCTAAAGCCCAAGTCTCGCCTAAATTGCGTTACTTCATAATATGATTTTGGCAATGACTCCCCATCTGCGAGCGTCTGCTTTATCAAGTCAATCATCAAATCAAATGACTTATTACTCCAATTGCAAAGTGTCTTTATATGAAGCAGCTTCATACAAAAAGAGAGTTTAGAAAACTTCTTGCAACCTAGATAAAGCACATGTTGGGCATCTTCCCGCAATTGAACAAAAGGCCTTGCTTTGTGATCATTGTTTGATGGACCTGGAGTCATCTAACATTTCTCCAATGTCATCAATGTTCTCTGCTTGTGAATTATCATCATTATGCTCAGCTTGCACATGTTTAAAAAACAGATCTTCTTCCACATGAAATATCCATTTAGTGTAACTCAAATCAAATCTATTCACAATCAAATGAGTCTCCACCACGTCTATATGTTGATAATACCAATTTGTGCATTTACGGCACAGACACTTAATCCTACCAACTCGATCCACATGACCATGTGCCATGGTAATGAACTGCTTAACACCCTCACTATATCGTGTACTAGTTCTATCAGTTTCATGCATCCAACTTTTATCCATCTTGATGTCCCTATCATAATTTCAACAAACGTATTCTTACTTGAGATGAAGTGTGTTGATGAGTTAAACAAGTACTCTATTATGATGTCTCTATCATAATTCATAAATATGAAAGAAGTGAACTACTTACCAAGTATAACCCAATTTTCTTCAGAAATAAAATCAATTAAAAAATATAAACAAAATTGCTTGTTATTAAAACAACAACAATCATAATAAACTATTTTCAGCTAGTCCGACCAGTTCATTGTACAAGACTACAAGTGCCTCAAAAACAAATTAAGATTTTTTTATAAGTAAAAATAATAATTATAATGAATATGTACATTGTACATACTCAATTTGTAAAATTTTAGGGTGATAGCCATAGTTTCAAAACCAGACCTGGTTAGCTGATTCCACTAGTTTGGCCATACCTATACCAAACCAGCGATTATCCTAAAACCAAAAAAAAAAAAAAAAAAAAAAAACCATAAAACTTTTGACCATTCCTTTTTTTTTTTTTTTTTTTTTAAAGTATGCTTACAACATTACTTATTTCATTGGGAATAAATGGACCACATAACAAATTCAACATTGAACTAAAGAATATTAGACTCACACAAAAGCTAGCCTGTCATTTAGTGCCTAGAATTCCTAATGAAGTGTGGTGTTTATAGAAGAAGTATAGCATCCCCTTTAATTTTCCAACGTGGGACTTACATTAAGTTCCTATTACAAACGGCATGTCCTACACTGAAACAATAAAAGATATTGAGAATGTTTCCAAAGACAAAGGAGCCCTCTTCTCTTTTTCCTTTCATTCTTAAGGTGAAAAAGTCCCACACTGGTAACTTACATAATAATGACAAAAAATATTTATAAATCTCTCTCCTCAGATCAAAATGGAAAAGAATCTCTAAAAATATTTGGACTCACAAAATAATAAATGGAGAAACATATATCTAGTTAAATTTTTATTATTATTTATGAGATGATACAACCATTGATTAAACTCTAATCCGACCACAAAACTAGAAATCACTCTATCTGGTTCTCTGTTCATAATGGTTTTAAAGCAATGTGACAGCCAAAACTCATACCCAATTCTTTGTAACTGCCTCAGTTATGCATCAAAACTTTAAGCTGAGACTACCAACTAAACAATTCAGAAACAAACAGAGAGCATGAGATTTTCCTCAACAAAGCCTTTTTCCCATGTATTTGATCAGTTTAATGAAATGCATTTACTCATTCCATCTAGAAAGCACCAACGCAAAACATGGAACACAAGTATGATAAAGATATGGACACAGTATAGGCAGTTCTTCAAAAACTAGGAGAGGATATTGTGGGGAAGCGACAATTAACTATTTTAGGTCTACTTTATGTTAATTTTAGGATTAGAAACAAACAAATATCAAAATATTGGACAATATTTCATAAACAAAATTAAAAGCAATAATAAATAAAAGACAGTCCAACTAGTGTAATTGAACTCCCTTCAACCACAAAATAACTATAGAGATAAAAACAATACGAATATCTAACCTTTACACGCTTTGCAACGGCAACCCAATTACATTTCCCAAATTGCTAACCTACAAAGTACAACAGAAAAAAGCACTCTCAATGCTCAATTATGTTTCCCAATTATGAATTCAAGGGTTGAAGGCAAAGAAGTTAAGGGAAATAAATAGACCAAACTGTTCAACATTGAGAGTGTACTTGGTCGGCGCCGTAGTCTATGACAGATGAATGGATCTTACGAGCTTGTTCGAACAGTGATGGAAGAGGAAGGTCCTCTCTTTTTTCTTTTTTTTTGCATTCACTCACCGGCGGGATTAGCGAAACCCTAGAAATTGAAATTAAAATGGGAATTGAATTTGAGGGGTGGGATTGGAAATTTGTGAAAATTGAGAGGGGTAGAATTGAGATTTGAGAAGATTTGAAAGAGGGTGTAGTCGTGTAGAAAATTTGAGAAGAGTCGACGATGACCTAGAGGGTGTATGTTAGTGCACTGTTGTTTGTATTCTCTACCTAAGGAATTAAGACAAAGTTACAATTTCTTTACCCCTTTTCTCTAAATAATTTATACGGTAATTTTATTTTATTTTTACTTTTACTTTTACTTTTCCTTTTCCTTAATGATTTCTTCATGCATTTATTCTTGATAAACTTCTTTTATATTATAACTAATGAAATGTTAATTAAAAAAAGAAATTAAATAAAAACATTATTGTTTTATTACCAAAATTGATAATAAAAAATTGAAAATAGACTCCTAAATCCTTTACTTAATAATTTATTCTTTTTCAAAAAAATTGTCTAAACAAATTGTGAGGATAATTACATAATAGACTTAGTATTTTTTAATATTATTTTTAGATTAAATATGAATTTTTAGGCACAAAGATGCCGTCCATGATGTAGTTTTAAAGTTATAAAAATTACACAATTTATTGAGATGACAAATTGTGAGTGATGAACAATCACTTTCATATAGATTCATCATTGATAAAACTTTTATTTTTCGCCACTTACAATTTATCACTTCAACAAGTTGTAAAAATAATTTTTGAACAAGTTGTATTGTTATAGTTATGTATGTGGGTCGTTTCTTAATTTTGTCTCCAAAAATCAAATCCTAATTTGGCCACTAGTTGAGCTTCCCTATCATATAGCTTTTGTAATCTAGTTGTATCTTTTTGGAGGGCTTTTTTTCCCCTTCCTTTTTTGCTTTTTTATTTTTATTTTTATTTTTTTATAACTTAATTTAACTTGGTATTCAAGTGAGTAGCTTTTTATTTTTCAAATTATACCATGTAATATCAAATGTGTGTATAGGTGTTAATTATAAATCTTACCTCCTAAAGTTATATCCTAACCTTGTCATTGCTCATTGGTTAGGCTCCCCTATCATATATTATTCCATTGTAATTTAGTAGTATCTTTTCTACAAGGTGATTTTTTTTTTTTTTTTTTTTTTTTGGGTATACATTATACAACACCCTGAAAGGGGGGGGGAGGGGATACATTACACAATACCCTGAAATTTTTCTTTTCTTGAACCTATTATAATTGGTTTCTCTAATTTAATGCAACTTTTCTCATTAAAAAAGAAAGAGAAGAAAGAAATAGTGGTAAATTACAATTTAAATCTTATAGTTTAGGGGTAGTTTAAAAAGTTTCAATAAAACTATGAAGCATAAGATTGTTACAAATTAAACTTTACAATTTTATTAGATTAACAAATTTTTTTTTTTAGATCATATTAATTTTGAGTTCTACAATCTTATTCTATAATATTAGTTTTATGATAATTGTTCCTTATCATTAAGTCAAGATACCAATTGATTTTTAGTGTAAGCAAAGTTTGAACTCGAGATTTATTATTTAATGACAAGAAACGTTATAAGTTCTGCTAATTGAAACTCATTATTGTATTGTTTATTTTATTTTAAAATGATCACCGCCCCAAGGGTGGGCGATGAAAGAAAAGTGATTTGTGAAGTGGAAGAAAGAAACTCTTGTGCCTGATATGTTGCTTAGACTTATGGATCCAAATTTAAGTCAACGACATGCACTTGAATTGAATTCTCTCATATATTCATTTGTTTGTTGCGGTTTTATCACGGATTACCAAAGGGGGAGATTGTTAAGACATATGTGATTTGATGTTAGGAACATATGTCATTTTAGAATTGGCTAATCTTTTGACAAAATGCACTTTACTTGTAATTGAGTAGATTTAGGATATGTTTAATGCTTCAAGAAACAAGGTTTCAAGTTCAAGTGTTAAAGCCATGCAAGTCTGTCCAAGAAACAAATGAGAAATGTTGGATTTTCGACAGCTAGCATCTATCAAGGTTTAAAAAGTTGCTGAAGCCCGAAGCTTGACAGCTAGGTCGATAGATACCCTATTTGTTGAGGTTTATAAAATTTAGTTTTTCAGAGCTGATTTCACTCCAATCCATGAGTATGTGTTTAGGCTTTCTTTTCTCACAATCCTAAACATATACAAGGATTATTTTAAAGGCCATCAAAGGTTGTGCAAGTGTGAAGCAAAGTTGTGTTCATGCAAATTGTGACTGTTAGGACATATGTGATTCACTTGTTAGGACATATGTGATTCACTTGTTAGGAATATATGTCACTACATTATGTAATTGGCTAATCATTTGACAAAATACACTTTACTTGTATTTGAGTAGATCTAGGATGTGTTTAATACTTTAAGAAACTGTGTTTCAAGATCAAGTATTTAAGACATGCAAGTCTGTCCAAGATTCAAGCTGAAGAAGTGCCTGTCATTAAATCTCGATAGCTAGCCATCTATCGAGCTTAAGAAGTTGTTCCAGCCCTGTGGCTCGACAGCTACTCGATAGCAGCTCGACAGATAGGCATTTGTCGAGGTTTATGAAAAACAGAATTTCATATTTGTTTTAACTCTAATCCGTGATTATGTGTTTGGGCTTTCTTTTTTCACAACCCTAGACATATAAAATGATTATTTTAAGGGCTGTCAAAGACGACACAAGTTACACAAGTGTTGAGCAAAGTTTGTCTAAGCAAATTGTGAACAGATACAAAGTTTTTCCCTAGTTCATCATTCTTGTAGAAGTTGTTATGTTTGTACACTATAGGGTTTTATAACCAATCATTTTCTTGATCTTCATCATGGATGAACTGAAGAACTTTGCAACCAACAACCTTCTCTAGTTGGTGATTGAAGTCGCGTACTGGGATTCGCACAATTGGTTTGTCGCATTCTGGGAGCCATGCATCAAAAGGAGAAATTGTTACTACAGAATAAGTCTAATTAGGTATTGGGGTAAGGGTTTAACTGTAGGTTAGTATAAGATATTGGGATTCCTTTACTTGTAACTACTTGTTGTGATAATAGTGGAATTTCAGGAATTGTGACCTTAAAATCAACCGATAGGGTTTTTGCTGTGTAGGTTTTCCCTATTCATAAACAAATCACCATGTCAATTTATTTTCCACTGCATACTTATTTTAATTGGTGATTTGTTTGTACTACCATGCATATTGCATGTTAATTTGATTAATTAATAAACTTGGCTAATTAATCAATTATTTCATCACAAGGGATCAATTTGTTTTTGGCGTGTCAAGTGGTATCAGAGCAGGCACACTCTGATTAGGGTTAATCTTCACTGTGTTGATCTATTGACTCCTGTTTGTCATTGATAGAGGAAAGTCATTAATTATACCTCCTTTTATTTGATGGCACTGATTATGCATACTAGAAAGTACACATGAGAGCTTTCTTACAGTCATTAGATGAGAAAGTGTGGCAAGCTATTAAGATAGACTGGACCAAGCCGAAGGAAGCGCCGGCCAATTGGGATGATGCCAAGATCAAGGCGGCAAACTTCAACAGCAGGACATTGAATGCTTTATTCAGTGCAGTCACTAATGTGGAGTTCAGTATGATATCCTCTACTGAAACTGCTAAGGAATCATGGACCATTCTCCAAACAACCTATGAGGGAACCAAGGCTATCAAAGATTCAAAGTTTCAAAGGCTTACTACAAGCTTTGAAGAAATCAAGATGGAGGAGGATGAGTCATTCGATGAGTTCTGTGTCAAGCTCAAAGACATAGTGAACTCAGCCTTCAATCTTGGGGAAACCATTCTTGAACCCAAGATTGTGAGGAAAGTGCTCAGATCTCTACCTGAGAGATTCCATGCCAAGATTACAGTAGTCGAGGAATCAAAGGATATTGACAAGATTCCTTTGACAAAGCTGGTTGGTAATTTGCAAACCTAAGAGCTAGGGTTAAAAAGAATTAGCAAGTTGGGTAAGGGCAAGAGCATGGCATTGAAGGCCAAGAGTAGTAACACTAATGAGTCTTCAGATGATGAGGATTCTAAAATGAAGTCCTACATTACAAGACAATTCAAAAAGTTCATGAAGAATGCCAATAGGAAGGGTTTTGACAAGGACTGTAGGCAATCCAGTTCTTCATAGTTCAAGAGCCAAGACAAAGGGAAGAAGGATGCTAGGGATGGTGGAAAGTACACTGTTCCCACAGGACCTAAGTGCTTTGGGTGTCAAGGCTTCGGTCACATGAAACAGGAGTGTCCTACATATCTCAAGAGCGTTAGGAAGAGCAAGGCACTTTTTGCTACCTTAAGCGACATTGAGCCTAAGGATGATTCTGAAAATGAGGATAATGGAATCTTGAATGCCTTCACTGCCACTGTCAATCCTACTGAGGGGATTGTTGAAGACATGGACGAAGATAAAGACTTGGTGGAGTCTAAGTTCGAGAAGATGGATGATCAAAATGATATCCATACAACCCATTAGAAATTATACAAAGTGTTTGAAAAGTATGAGAAACTTTATAGGTTGGCCACCAAGAAGCTCAGTGATGTGGAACTTGATCGTGAAAAGCTTTCTACAAATTTTGATGAAGCCAATCAAACTATTGGAGCACTGAGGTTTGAAAACAATTTCTTGGCTGAGAAGACCAAGAAGCTTGAAACGGAACTATTTTAAGTCAAAGCTCAATTGGAAAGGACTTCAAGTGCAAAGCTTGATGAGATGCTTAGTTTTCAGAAATCTGCTTCTGATCGAACAGGTATGGGTATGGTCTTTCTTCTTCTAATATTGCTTCTACTAGTACTACTGTTTTTGTTTCTCCTAGTAATAATGTTGAAATTGAGAACAATGATATTAAAACTGATTTAGCTAGTGAGAACATAGACAAGGGTAAATCTATCTTAGGAGCACCCCCTAAGTAAGATAAGAAGGAAGTTAAAAACCCTAGGACTAAGAAAGCTAACTCTTAAAAACCTAAACAAAAGAAGCAGCATCTCTGTCATCATTATGGAGTTGCTAGTCATACTCGACCAAATTGCTATAAGTGGTAAGCCACTCAACAGTGCAACGGCATGATAGCATTTAGAAGCCAAAATCAGCTCCAATCCTTTCTTACTCCTCTTGGAGATCTTCTCAAAACCCTCATGTTCCTTTCGAACTTGAATGGTTTCAACTCCTTCCCCTCACTACTGGTTCAAGGGTTTAATCAAAGGAAAGGTTTTTCCAAGGTGTGGAAGAAAAAGGACTCCAAGTGATTCTATCATTTTCCTCTCTCCCTCCTTGTTTTTGTTTTTGCATAAATTATGTGTTTTGCTTTTATTTTGAGTCAGTCTAGTTTTATGCTTTTCTTTGTTTGTCATTTTTTTTTTGTTTTCAGTTTTGTTTATTTTGTTTTTGATATAAAAATAAAACAAAAAAAAAATTTGAAAAATCAGAAAAATACAAAAACAGTGTGTACTATGTGTACATTGGTACTTATGTACCTTAGATGGCCATTGAAACAAAGTTTTCTAAATTTTGTATCTTTTGTAGCTTAGATGAGCATCTCTATGCACAACTAAGCAAGTGAGCTTTGTGGCTCTTGTTTATGATGAGTAAAATTAAGTTATCTCTTGTACTTAACACTCGTATCACTTTTTTTGGCGGGAATGAGTAGAAAATCCTAAGAGAAAGACATAAATTATCATCTCACCACTATTGCCCACCAATCATTAAATGACATCTGTATGTTTCGGCATAGTAAAAGTGCAATGTCAATGACATTTGTGTGCTTCGGTATAGCAAAATCGAAATGTCAAATGCTTAGCATAATTGATTATTTATTTTCTATCTCTTATATGCCCATGCATGATTTGCTCAAAAAGAAAAATATGCAAATAAAATAAAAGCAAAAAGAATAAAAATGCTTTATATATATGATTGCAAGCGTGTATTCTAAGAGATAGGAAAATTCCTCATTGCTGATGATGAAAGGTAGAAAGGATCCTTGCCACCATCCTTCTTGGTTCCCCTTTCCTGCTTTATCTGAGCTACTAGGCTCCTTAATCAGGTACTGACTTCTAAGCCACCATCTATTCCCAAAGTTTTCTCCTGAATTGTGGGTGGCTGATGGAACATAACCACTTTCGTTTCTTTTGCCCATGAGTATGCCACCTTGAGCTGTCCATGTCCCAGTTGGTTTTCCCTAGCATTTCCAGAGGATTCGCCCTAACTCTAGTGGATCCTATACAACCTGGCCTAGCTCTTACCTGCCTCCCTTTTGGGCTTCCTTGGATGCCACATCTTGCTTAAGTCCATGACCCATGCTTCCCTTTGTACCTTTTTTTCTTCCTAAGGCCCAACACTTTATTCTTTTCTCTCCATGGGCTGGGCTTCTCCCTTCTTTATTTTTTCTAATGGCCAAGCCTTTCTTCTTCATGGGCTGGGCCTCTCCCATTTTTAAGGGTCTGGTTCCTTATTGCGATTTTGAACCTCAACAACATTACTGCATACTTTAAAAAAACTAACCGTTGAGTTGCATATTTTTTACACTCTTCATACACATGTAAACTTTTGTGCCAATCAAATGTTATTTACTATATGATCTATAACCTTATATTTTATGCATAATTTTAAACTACGAAAACTTGCAATTTAAATAATTTATTAATGACATAACTATTAATCTTTAATTTTCTAGAAATTTTGCAAGTATGGAGGATATAAGAAGAAAAAGTAATTCAATGTTGAATTTATCAAAATTCATATCCAATAAAAAGATATTAAATAAGGTTGTAGCCTTATACTACAACCAATTTTGTAGCTAAATTTATTCATTTTCCAATATGCAGATATCGTTATATGGTACTAGGAAAAGACAAGGAACTTGCAACAAGATTGGAAACAAATGGTCTGACGTGTCTTCACCTGCTAGTGAAAATGCCATCCGCTTTAATAAGGGAGTTCATCCCACATTGGCACGCTGAAGAAATCCTCTGTTATTATATGTCGTCGTCCCCACTCCCTGCTACTCAACAATCAGTGTCATGTACATATTCTTTGACTGCAGAAATATCTTCATGTGTGAATTCATTTACAAAAGCATTCTTAATTAATTTAAGCACGTTATTAATGCAAGGCTTTCGTGTCAGATAGATGATAACGATGACGATGATGATGGGGATAATGGTCATGATCATAAAAAAGTTTTCATGAAGTGTCCGTTTGGATAACTTATTTTTTGCCAGCTTATTTTACTATTCATCTTATTTTTCTACCATTCATGGGTCCCGCTGTACTTTTTGGTACAATTTATGGGTCCCGCTATACTATTACAACTAACTTTTATCTTTATCCACAGTACTTTCAACAAAAAGTTTTCAGTTTCAGCAAAATAAGCGAATTCCAAACAAACCTGAAGCATGTACTAAAGGAAGTCTCATTCCTAATATTCACTAATCACACAGGTAACTCAATTAGGGTAACACTGGTGTAGTGGTAACTTGTATCAACTACTTATTTCTTTAGCAAAAATCTACATTCGTCTTGCACCAAATAACTCTTTACAAATAAATGCATAAAATTAGAAACATAATTTGCTCTAGGAAAACTCAATTGGCAAATTTCAAGAATTTTAGAATATTAATTTGATTAAAACTTTATACAAAACTTTTAAAAACAGTTCCATTACTATTTTAATAAATATTATTATATTTTTAAATAAAATTTTGGTTTTAATATAACTTAATATTATCATGAAATTCTCTTCAAAACTATAGATCTTGCATTGATTTATTTGGAGTTTTGAAATAAATTCATGTATTTCGGAGGCACATGATTTGTAATTGTATCATTATAAATATGTTATAGAGCCCTGACTTATATTGTGGAGAAATCGGTATGTTTATCTATATTTATCATGAGGAAAATTAAATCCCCTATAATTTTTTTATGGTTCTTTTTCTCATACTTTGGACCTTTTTAAGTTTGGGGTGTGATAGCTTCACTAGTGGCAGCAAATGAGCAAAGCAATCAAACACACCCAGACTTAAAATAATAATAAAAACTTTCACTTGTTTCCTAAACTCGCCCCTAATTTCAATTGTTGAGCATGAAAGTACATAGAACACAAGACCATGTGAGAGAGGATGAAGATGATGATGGAAAATAGAGAGTTAATTATTTATCAAAAAAAGAAAAAGAGTAGAGAGTTAATGTTGTTATTTATTATTAATATTTTTAATAAGAAGAGTTATTTATTATTAATTCTTTGGCATTTTCTTCTTCTTCTACTACTTCTGCATTTTGGATTTGATTAGTTATATGGGTTTGTAGATTTTTTTTTAATAGAGGGTTTGATGAATTTGGGATCTATATTTAAAATAAATTTGGAGAATTTGATGATTTGTATAAGTTTTTGTTGGATTCAAGAAGATAGAGGAGAAAGAGAGTAGAGGGAGAGAGAGAGAGAGAGAGAATCAGATGAGAGAGGAGAGAGAATCAAATGAGAGAGAAAAAACAATTAAAAAAATTAAATAGAAAGTTACAATAACCGTATAAATATGCACGATTCTTGTAGCAATTTTGGAAATGCACAGTGTTATAAAGGGACTAATGTGGGTAGATTTTGAGAAAAATGTGTAAAATAATGTACTTTTTCTATTATAGAAGTACTGATACAAGTGATCTTAGAGTACTAGCATGAAGTGTGCCAAATGTCAAATATTTGGCACCAAAAAAATCTCACATGAGAGATTCTAAATGCTAAAATATTTGGCATGGATGAACAGTGCAATCTCAAATTTGAGAGTGCACTGTTCACCATTGTAAAAGTTTTATTATTTCTTTCTTCCTTTTCTCTCTTCTCTTAGAGCATTAGTATTAGTGGTACGAAAAAGCTAAATTACTATTTTTAGCACCACAAACTCCAATTAGTACCCAACTTTAGTGGAGCCAAATGCAAATTTTTTATTTTTATTTATTTATTTATTTATTTATTTGCCTTCTAGCTATAGTAAACTGCTAAGAATAGCAGTTTACTATAGAAAGAAGGCATAAATATTTTTTTTATTCTTTTCTCTCTCTTCTCTCATTAAAAAAAGGTTTTTATCTCTTTTCTCTCTCTCTCTCTCTCTCTCCCCAGTCTTCTCTCATTTTTTTTCTCTCTCTAGTGCCTCCCTTATCTCCCTCTCGTAGGTGGGTTCACGGTGGTGGGTCAGTGTGGCTTCATGGGTGGGTCGTTGAGTTTGTGAGTGGGTTGCTGGGTTCATTGGGTTCTTGGGTGGGTTGCTAGATTCATCATGTAGGTTGCTATGTGGGTTGTTGGGTTCGTGGTGTGGGTCACTGTGGGTTGCTGAAATTGGTTTGGTGATTATGGTTTGGTGGTTGTGGTTTGCTGGAATTGTGGTTGTGGGTTGCTGGATTATGGGTTGCTAAAATCGGTTTGCTAGAATTGTGGATCGGTGCAGGTCGCTATGTGGTTTGCTGGATATTGGGGATATTCATAAATGAAACTAAATTACAAATGAGGTTCTTTTGATTTTTAAAATTTTTGTTGTTTTAAGTTGATTAGTTTAGATGTTAGCTCTAGCTTTGTAGGTTCTACCAGCCCAGTGATAGACTCTTGGGGTTGTGGGTGTGGTGGTCGTGGTGGGTTGTGATCGTTGATCAGCCAGTGGTTTGTGTGGCTTGTGTGGCCTATGATCGTTGATGTGTTTGTGGGTTTTGCCGATTTGTGTGACCTGTGATCGTTGAGAGAGAAAGAGATGAAGAATAGAAGAAGAATAAATAAATAAATATGATGGTGCCAGAAAACATCAAGTCCAAACACTCGTCCGTATGGTCGTCCACCTCAATGCTCAGCTGTGCTTAATACCCTCGTCCCTCCGTTACCACCAATGCCCGTTTAAGCTCGTCCAGTGTAGGACGAGCGGGCTGCATATCTCGTCCTTCAGTAATGAAGTCATAGATGCTAGATGGGATAAACAACTCCATAGTCCATTACATGCAGCAGGTTGTTATCTCAACCCTGGAATCTTCTTTAGGCCTTCATTCAAGAAGCAAAAAGAAGTTACAAAAGGCCTACTTAGTACCATTACAAGGTTGGTTTCTGATCCTGATGAGCAAGACATTCTTAGTTCTCAAATTGAAGCATATAAAAAGTTTTTAGGTGACTTTGGAATGCCTATGGCAATTCGCCAACGTGAAAAACTAAGTCCAGGTATACTATATGCATCTATACATACTTATAAATATTTCATTTGAAAGTTTGTTATTTGCTTTGTACTAAATTAATACTTTCCTTTTTTTTGGAAGTTGCTTGGTGGGAGCAATTTGGAAATGACACTCCAGAGTTACAAAAGTTTGCAATTCGAGTGCTAAGTCAGTGTTGTAGTGCAAGTGGTTGTGAAAGAGCTTGGAGCACATTTGAGTTTGTCCATTCCAAGAGGAGAAATAGGCTTGAGCATAAACGTTTGAATGACTTGGTATATGTTCGTTATAATCTATTGTTACGAGAAAGGTATGTTTTTAAATATATTCAATTTTTATTTTGAATGATTAGAAAATGTCACCAATGTATGATATTGATTTTGGTAGGAACATTAGAAGGACAAAGGATTACTTGGATCCTATAAGCCTTGATAATATTGATTTAATGGAGGATTGGGTAGCTGAGGAATCTGAATTTTTGTTGCTAACTGAGGAAGATGTGAATTGGGCTAGCATTGAAGAACCATTAGCAACAGTGACTTTGGAAGATAATGATGATGATGATGATGTTGTTGTTCTTGATGAGGATGATGGTGACAATGATGTTGTGTTGACAGATGCTAATACTCATATATATTATGGTCCTTATGTAGATCCTTTTGAAGGATGGGAGTAGATGATCCTATGTAGTTAGTGTTAATTATTTGTATTATTTGTTTTCTTTGCATTCAATGAACAATTAAGTTTACTGTTTTTTATATTTTGTTTTTTTCTTCTTGTAGTTGATGCTAAAGTTTAAAACTATGGATAATTTGTTCTTAATTGAAGTAGTGTTTTATGGTAAGAATGTGCTTGTTGAGGTAATGTTTTAATGATAAATAGAGATTTTGTGTGAATGTGTGTGTATGTGTGGGTATATACATATATTAAATATATAAAATAGCGATAAACCCGAAACGGTACACCGGTATTGACCGGTATCCGAAATATATCATACCGGTGGCCAAACCGGTACGGCCTCCGGTACGGTATTGACTTCCTTGCTTAAAATAATTGTGAACTTTTGCCATGCAAAAATCCCTTTCAAAAACCTCTCAACTCCACTTCTCATATATACAAAATACTTTTTCCTTGCAAACTAAGGCGCAAAACGGCAAAAGTGAAAGTTTTGTGCATTAAGTATGACTATAAAGCCTCAAACTTAAGATAACTTATTTTTCCTAAACTATTATATCAAAGGAACGGTATAGATCCATAAACCAGACACATTCAGTTAGCAGTACAATTAAGTAAATAAAATAAATAAATGAAATGCCAACTATCATTTCCTAATTGATTTTCCAAACCGATAACTTCCACCACTGAAAATTTAGGCACCAGTTTTTGAAAAGTTAAAAGATATAACTTAATTGAAGCATACCAACAAAAAACAAAAACAGTAAATGATAGTGATAAAAAATGGAGATTATGTTTGGCAAACAAAATGGAGAGACCTGGGAAACCATCAAAGGAATAAGAAATAACTACTAATAAGGAAAAACAATACCCAAGTTCAATATCATATACATAATTTCAATTCCAATCTATTGTCTCAAATACTAATAAAGTAATAACAAAGTCTTCATAAAGTAATAACAAAGTCTCAAATACTAATAAACTAATCACCTTATAGACTAGCTACCAAACCTTACCATCAGTACAGCTAGTTGCTGACATTGTTCCTCTACCTGACTTTGTAACTGTGCCACTTGTTTCTGTGTTTCAACAAGTTTTTGATCCAACTCACCCTGTTTTTGCTCCGCATCAAACAGTTTCAACATCGCATTGGACAAATCTTGCTTGTAGGTTTCCAACTCCATATTCATGCTTGTCTCATATCGCAAATGAGAAGAAGGGGTTGGGGTCGGAATCACAAATTTCCCCATCCCTCTTACAAAGCCTCACCTTGTCCCTAGCACTTCTGCAAAAATTTCCTCCTCAGTGCTTTGGTTCTCTTCATCAGCTACTTTTTCTTTCATTAGATTCTACACAAGTGACATAAAATTTTACTAAATAATTTATGCAATTAATTCAAGATTGACTCTATAAATTATCTATATGAAATCAAACTTTCATATAAATGAAATCAAATTGGAATATTAATTACGTAATTTTCTTCACTGATAGTAGTCACAAAAGAACCACCTTTCTTTGTGCGGGTCATCTTATAAAAATCCACTTTTCCAATCTCTTTACCACCTTGTTTTTTCTACACATAATAAAGATAATATTAACATGTATACACTAGCATTATTATAAATAATAAAGAATTAAATTGTTGCAACCTCTTCATAAAAAAAAAAATAAATGATTTGGATCCACAAGTGCGACCAGTTTCGTTCTTTCCTTTGTTCACCTTATTCTGGTCTGACTTCCTCTAACAAGTATTAGATAAAAAAGAAAAAAGATAACAATTAAAACAAAGATAATTAACAATCATAACAAAAAATATATCAAAATATACTTGTGTTGAAAATTATTGGCATTTTTCAGTATTAACAAGATTTACCTTCCATGTGGTTGTTTCATATAGATCACATAAAGCATCCCATTTGTCTTGTGTCAAATCTAGTGGAACATTGGACCTCACTTCCTCCTTACTAAATTTCAAGTACTCCTTGAAATAGTTACTCCGAACATTATCATAGGTAGTTGACAATGAAATCTCCATACACTTCTTATCCTTAATGCGTTTTGGGTCCAACGTGAAATCAGCCTAAAACATAATAATTAAAAAAACAATTATCATTCATTTTTTTTACACAAATTTTAAATACCATAGCCTTTGTAGTAACAACTTACAACCAAACGATTCTTCAACATTTGTCGGTGTTCTTGTGGGGCCTTAGACCAAGATTGATAGCTAAGGTTCGCAAGTTCACGAATGATGAAGCCCAACCTTCTTGTAAACACAGTAGCATTTTCGTTCACAGGCCCTTGGGCCCCTGGAGGGGTGGTTATCGGAACGAGTCCATTTTCCCTCAGTTTTTAAAACTTGGTGCATAGATTTCTACCTCTTTTCTGTTTGTTGGGCATAGTAACTATTAGGAAAAATAAGATAGCATAGTTAGTAACATTTTGGCAAAGTAACTTTTTCAAAGTCTATACAATAACAAAGATAACTACGTGAAAGATTAAACTTTCACTCACCAGATGCATTAAGGACAACCATCTCATGCGGTGGTCCATCAAGTGGAGACATTCTTCTTAGGAGGGCCAAAAACTAATACATATTGACAGAGAGAGAGGAAGACAACAAATAATATAATTGACAAAGAAAAATAATCATTGTAAAGAAAATAAAGTAAAATAATTTAAAGCAAATGAAAAACCATTAACACAAACGAATATCACTTATCTAAAAACAAATCATTCATAGTGAACTTAAAGCAAAAGAAGTTAAATGGATACACAAAGAGATTGTTAATTAAATAAAAAAAAGGAAATATAAAAAATGGGGGAAAAAAAAACTAGAGACATTCTAATCAATTCATTATTTCTATGAAAGTTTGGAACAATACACTAAAAGACTTTGGCCCTAAATCTTGAAATTTCAAAACAAGTTTAGAACTGGTTTTAGCTACATGATTGACAAGCATCCAAATCTAGGAACATAGTATACCGTATGCCAATCAAACAGTTGACAAATGGGATGAGGGAAACAAGAGTCCCTTGGATGGGGTCCAATTATTTGCTTGATATTGTTAGTATAGTTAAGAGTAAAAATTCCCTGTGGGACCATCAAGCACATACAAAACTACCAGTAAAGTCTGGTCCCTTAGTCCAATCAATTTTTTAATTAATGCATTCTTATATGTATTTATGCAATGCAAAAGAACATCTATCATTTTTAGTAAAATTTCTTGAATCTAACAATTTTAGCAATTTGTGGCTATTACAATTTCCAAGAACCCATAATAAAGAGTGCTCTTAGTAATATACCACATGTTTCTTTGAGTATAGTTGCTATATACATCTCCAACATGTAACATGGCCAAATAACAATGATAAGAGACATGAATATTAGTATTACAGGGTGATTAGCAAAACAAAACTACAGTCAATTAATGTCGATTAAGAGACATGAATATAATAGGTTGTTAATGAATGTGATGGGAACTTTATGAACGTAAATTTAAAAATAAAAATAAAAATAAAATCTTTTAGAAAGAAAGAGGTTCCTCAAAAATTTAAAACTTGCAACTGTCACTCTGTCAAAAAGACAATCTTTTTTTTTTTTTTTTGAGTATCTTATTATTATTTTTTTAATCAAGGATGAATCCCTAAATTTTCAATTAAATTAATTGGTAGGGAAAATTGAAGTTGAATTTGAAGCGGCTTGCTGAAATTTTTGAAGCAGTATCATTAGTCAATGAAGCCAGAACTTATGAAATATATTAACAACCAAGAATAAAATTAGAATCTACCACTAACAACCAAGAATAAAAGAAGGCAAACTAAAGCAAGAAAGATTAGGGTTAAAGAAACAGAGATTTTGAAGTTAAAATGCCAAACCTGGAGGTTAAAATGCCGATTGCAAAGAAGGGGTTCAAAGGTCCAAAGCCGACTACAAGGAAGACTTCAGATTACCATTTTTTCTCTTAAAACGAAAATATCTCAGTTATCAAAGAGACAGAATTATACAAATTTGTGAAATTGTACATTGAACCAAGGAAAGTTGAGGTTTGAGTACAATTAAAGTCATTGAATGACTTTTACACTACCATAGAGTGTGATTTTTTTTTTTTTTATACTAAAATCCAAGTAAAAAAATTGATAGAGTTTGATTTTTCAGCTTCGGTATAACAAAGAAATTGAATGACTTTTACACTACCATAGAAAAAAACAAATTGTTAAGAAAATCCAACAATTTTTTTTTTTCATTATTTAATAATAAAAGTTTGGGTTTTAATTAATACATTATTTATTAAAGACATATTTATTAATTTAATAACAAACACTAAGAACAAAGCCAAAAGTAAAGAAAAAAGAAAATACTTGAACAATGGCAGTGGATCTACAGGTTTAGCGGGTATGTGAGAAAGAATGAGAGAGATGATGAGTGATATATAATTGGCGGTAATGACTGAGAAAGACATGGGGATCATGCTCATCACGGGACTTCAAAATCCGTTATATTAGGTGTTTTTTTTATTCCCATTTTCCCTGACCCATTTTCCCTCCAAATACAAACAATCCTGACCCATTTTCCATTCAAATACAAACAATCCTTTCTCTCAAACATCTCTAAACTGCATTCAAAAGCAAAAAATAAAAAATAAAGACAGAAGCACATACAAAAAAAAGAATTTGATACCCATTTTCCGAAATACCAAAAAAAGAATTTTGATACCCATTTTCCCTTCGAATATAATTTTTGGCCCATCCCTAACCCATTTTCCCTCCAAATACAAACAATCCTTTCTCTCAAATATTTCTAAACTGCAGTCAAAAGCAAAAAAAAAAAATAATAATAAATAAATAAAAATAAAAATGACAGAAGCCATCTAGGATGCGTTGAGGAGGAAGATGAGAAGAGATTATGTGCAAATCTGCCTCTTGCCATCGCTGTTTGCATGGCTCTAAGTGGTAAAAATAAAAAGAAGATAAAAAGAGAAGAGCTTTACAGACTTAAGCAGCAAAATGAAGAAGAAGATAGGTAGAGAATATAAACTATAATGCTTGAATCTTGAGATTTGCAGACTTGGGGAGCAAAGATGAGACGTGGGAACTTAAAAAATAACTTTAGAATATAAACTATAATGCTTCCCAACTGTATTACTAGCCTATAGCTACTATTACTAGCCTATATAGCTAATATTTTTTTCTTTTACATAAAAAGTCAGAACTGAAAATTGGATGAAATGAACATCATGTTAACATTGACTTAGATAAAGTTGATTAGGCAAAATGATGAAAATTTTTATTATTTTTGCTCATATATCATGTATTATCACTTCTGATTTTAATTAATTTGAATATGTATGTTATAAATATATTTAATTTGATTTATTTACTTACTTTTGGTAAATATTATTACATAATTGATGATTGAATTAGTTATTAGTTGAATATATTATGAATTTATAATGAATATACTTTTCATATATTTATAATGAATTTGTTATTTTGGTAAATATTGACTAATACCTTTCTTATGACACATGATACAAAAAAAATAAAAAATTGATTCACGATACAATTCACATTTTGATAACTTTGAGAATTAGTCAGTATTTTGAGTGGAATCAGAACTTTCTCAATTTTTATTATTTTATCGATTTCAAGTTTCAAATGGGTAACATTATGATTTGAGAGTATTTTGAAGCAACAAGCCCTCGTTGTCTCATTTTTTTCTTCTTTTTTTCTTTTTTTTTTAACGGATTTGAAAGTTTTAAGTTACTTTGGAGGTTTCAAGTTTATTTTGGTCATTATATAAGTTTGGGGGTATTTTGGTCATTTTGACGAGGTTAGTGGTATTTTAATCATTTCAAATATTTTAAAGGAATTTTATGTCATTTTAAATATTTTAAGAGGTATTTGGAGGATTTGATAAAAAAAAAAAAATCAAATTATATCAAAATTGTTTTAGCCACATATTAGTGACGACAATCTTTGTCTTCATTAAAAGATCCCTTATAGTGACGACCTAATTCGTTGCTAATATATAATCTGCTTCCCTCCAATAATTCCCACCATTTTTTTAGAGTGAAAATTTTACCCTCCATTATATTTAGGTACAACTTGTTGTGTCGTCGCTAACAGTGGCGACTCCAGAAAAAATTTTCAGGGTGTTCCTCAACAAGCATAAATTACACAATCTAATTAAAAAAAAAAATTATATTGACAACAACAACAATCAGAAAATACACAAATACATAAAATTTACAATTGCCTTCTACGAGTTTTCATCGTTTGAAATCGTTGCATAATAGTCTCATTATCAATACTACAAGCTATATCTTTTTCAATATACACAACTAAGCAATCATTCATCAATTGATCTCCCATTCGATTGCGCAGTTCATTCTTTATATACTTCATTGCTGAAAAACTTCTTTCTACCGTTGCAGTAGCAACAGGAAGGGTCAAAGCAAGCTTCACAAGCAAATAGACTAATGGATAAGTCTCGTGCTTCCTTGTGCTCACTAACTTTTCAGCAAGTTCACTAACTCCTTGAAGCTCTAAAATGAAGTCATTGCTGCGCATATCAAAAATGTAATTCTGCAGTTGAGAGTCAAGTGCCAAAATATCTGTCCCAAGAAAATCAGAGGGATAGAACTTAGCTAGACGTATCAATTTTTCCTTATCGAAAGCCACAAATGAATTACTTGGATCCAAGCAAGCCATACAAAGTAGCAA
>NW_027070226.1:175932-184028 GCF_002906115.3 Quercus suber
ATGAAGAACGTGTTCTTCATTTTTCTTCCCCACAAACCCAGAAAATCATACACCGAAGAACATCAAGAACCCACAAACCCAGAAAATCATACACCGAAGAACATGAAGAACGTGTTCTTCATTTTTCTTCCCCATAAACCCAGAAAATCATACGCCGATGAACATGAAGAACCCACAAACCCAGAAAATCATACACCGAATGAAGAACGTGTTCTTCATTTTTCTTCCCCACAAACCCAGAAAATCATACACCGAAGAAAATCAAGAACCCACAAACCCAGAAAATCATACACCGAAGAACATGAAGAACGTGTTCTTCATTTTTCTTCCCCACAAACCCAGAAAATCATACACCACAAACCCAGAAATCAAACCACAAACCCGAAACCCAGAAACAAAATCACCAAACACCCACTGCCGAGAAACCCACAAACACCAAAAATCAAACCACCCACTACCGAGCAATTCATACCCAAACCCAATACCTAACTCACCAAACACCTAAACAAAAAATCACCAAACACCCAAACAAAACCCAAAGGCACGACCACCACCACCTCAAATAGAACCCAGCCACCACCAAAACCCGGCTACCAACGAAACCCAGCCACCAAACAAACCCAACAAGCACCAAATCTTGCCACCAAATTGATCCAGCAAGCACCAAAACCCACCACCAAATGGATCCAGCAAACACTGAAAAAAACCCACTACCAAAGCCGGCCACCGATTCAACTCCACAACCGAAACCCACCACCGAAACGCCACCACTAAAACCTAGCAACCACCGATTCGATCCAACCAAAACTTAGTTAGATGAGAAGAGATAGATGAGCGAAACATGTTGTGAATAGAGAAAGAGGAATGGGAAACATAGAAGAGAGATATAGAGGGAGAGATGGAGAACTGTGAATAGAGAGAGAGGAATGGCAAACATGCTTTTTATTTTGTAAATCTGAGTGATTTTATGGTTTTGGTTGCTAAGAAAATGCGAGAAAAGAAAAGTAAATTTTTAATTTTTAATTTTTTGGGCAAGCTTAGTTGGGGAAGAAAAATGAAGAACACGTTCTTCATGTTCTTCCAAAAAAAAGAAAAAAAATTAATTTAACTAATTTCTTTTCTTTAAAAAAATAATTAGGTTATAACTTTTTATATTATTTTTATTTGAGGTGGCTTTTTTTCAAAAATTAAATTGCTGACGTGGCATTTTGAAATATTATTTTTATCTGATGTAGCTTTTTTTAATATTATTTTAATAGACACGTCAGCATTTATTGTTAGACCGTTTGCCACGTATGATATTTCTGTTAAATGAGTAACGGCAGGGACAAAAATGGAAGCGTTTTTCAGGATAGGGACTAAAAGCGGTAAAAATAAAATGTAGGGACTAAAATGGAATCGCCTGAAAATGTAGGGACTAAAATGTGCTTTTCGCCAAAATTTTAAAAACTTGAATTAGAAGGGATACGTGGCACAAGATTAAACTCTAATTGAAATCCAATTTTTACACCAAATTAACTCACTTGGCACAAAAATTTAAAACTTAGATTATATGAGACACATAGCACTAAATTAGATTCTAATTGAATTCCAATTGAATTTTCTCTCACCTTTACCTATATATCTATATATATATATATATATTAAACCATAGTTTAGAGAAAGTTTAATTTTATAACCTAGTTAGTAATGAACCGTATATAGTTATGGTATATTACATAAATTACTTATAAATTTAAATTGTTTTTAGTTATATGATTAGGTTTTTTATGATTTATTTATATTGGACTCCTCATTTTCTATACTAAATTAAATCATTTGGTACAAAATTTTAAAAACTAAGATCAGATGGGACACATGGCGAAAGATTAAACTCTAATTGAAATCCAATTTTTACAATAAATTAACTTACTTGACACAAAAATTTAAAACTTAGATTATATGGGACACATGGCGCTAAATTAGACTCTAATTGAATTCCAATTAGATTTTTTCTCAGCTTTACCTATTAATATATACTAGTTTTTCACCACATGCATATGCATGAATCCACTTAAAGATATACAATAAGATGCATAATATAATTCCTATATATATAATTTAAATACTATTGATAGTCATTTTTATATTTTGTTAACTTTTTAGAGAATTTGTTAATGATATTATTAGGTATAAAATGTAAATTGTCTTTTTAAAAAAAAAAAAATTATTGTGAAACACTTTTTTTTTACGATTCATTTATTCTAGACTCTTTGGTTTTTGTATTTAATAACTCACTTGGATTAATATTTATGATGTGGTCCCACATTTAATTTTAAAATTAAGAAATAAAACTTTTTAAGAATAAATAATTTAAGACACATGACACAAAATTAGAACTTTAATTTAAATTTCTCTCAGCTTCACCTATTATATATATATATATATAGAATAGTGAGTATCACAATATTGTATTTTTAAAATAGTAAATAACTAATTCTTAACCTATACGATGCACGTAATAGTTAAATAAAAAGATAATTAACCAACCTTATAGTTAAATAAAAGCAACTCTTGTCTCTTTTTTTTTTTTTTTAAGTGAAAAGGTAAACATAGACTAAAAAGGGTGCAAATAGAGGTCTTATTTGGTCCACATCTACACATTGTTGCACAAATAGAGGTTTTTTTTTTTTTTTTTGGTTATTTAGAGCATCCACACAATGGAGCAAAAAATATAGCTATTTGGCACCTACAAAAGCCACTTTCTCTATTTTACCTCTTCATGCCCCACAGCAGTGGAGCTATATTTTTAGCTATTTGATTAAAATAATACAAATAAACCATTAAAATAATAATAAAGGCATCCGCAAAAAAAAAAAAAAAAAAAAAAAAAAAACCACTGGCACAGCACAAACATCCACCACCATTCATCAACCATAGAAACCTAGCCACCTTTCATCAACCATCAACAAAATTAAAACCCATTCATCAAAATAAAAATAGAACCCATCATCAACTATCAAATTAGCCAAAAGCCACCATGAAACCGAATAAACCAGAAAAACCTAGTTGGAGAAACCCAGTCACGGTGACAACGCCGTTTTGTCAATCACGGTGACAAAATCAAAACCTATCACCAGCGATTATGGGTCTTGGTGTTTGAGATGGAGAAAGATTGAGAGACAGAGGAAAAATGAGATAGCAGAGAGATAGGGGCGGAGAACGAAGAGATCAATTGGCGTTGTCAGCGTTGGGCAGGGGCTTGGGTCGTCGATGAGTGGAGGAATTGAAGCTTGCAACAGGAAGAAATGAAGAGTATGAGGACTGACTGAGGGGAGAGAGTAGCAACGGGTAGAAATGGGGAAGGAGGAGAAAGAAAGAAAAAATTCTAACCATCGGTGTGAACACAAATTAAAATAATATATATTTTTTTACCTTTGAGCTACAGTATATAGCTATCTTTAGCTGTGCACTATAGTTGAGAAGCCAAATTTTTTGGTTATAGCTCCATTTCTGCAGCTCCACTTTTGTGATTGATGGTGCTAAAAATAGCAATATAGTTATTGAGCACCATTGCTGTGAGGGCTCTTAGGCCTCGTTTGGAAGGAGGAAATGGAAAGGAAAGGAATGAAAATGAATGAAAAGAATAATTTTAGAATATTCTTCCTTTCCCTGTTTGAGAGTTTTAATGAAGGGAATGGAAAGTCCATTCCCTTGTTTGGGAGTTTAAGTGGGAGGGAATGGAATGGGTAAAATGGAACATTCATTCTTCTCTATTCTCTTAAAATCTCAAATTTTCATTCCCCTCGAAATTTGGAGGAATAGGAGGGAATGAAATTAGATTCAATGAATTTTTTACTAAAACTCCCAAAATACCCCTATATATTCAACCATTTATTTTAAAATAGGGTTTAATAGTAATATTGTCATAAATTTATTCCATTCCATTTACTCCATGTTACTCCCAAACAAGATTACTTACATTCCATTCATTTTTATTCCTTTCTATTCTTTTATTTTAAAACATCCAATCAATGTTACTTAATTTCATTCCATTCTATTCTTTTCCATTCCTTTCCTTTACTTAAATACATTCCATTTCATTCCATTCTATTATGATCATTCCATCCAATTTCCTTATGAACTCCCAAATGGAGCCTTAGTCCACATCTACACATTGTTGCCCGAATAAGAAATCTACAAATCCACTTCAGCATTCCACTACAATTTCTGAAACTGAAATTTCTGAGTCCCTACTCCCTAATCCCTACTCCCTAGATCTCTTACTCATGTAGGCGTGATATTTATCGGATGGTGCAAATAGAAAATAGTCCCTTTTTACCCAGGTCGCTTTTAAATTAATCCATGAGAAAGCAATAACTATAAAGAGAAAATAAGAGGTTTTAGTGAAGAAAACAATAAAAAAAAATATAAAAAAAGAAAGAAAAAAGAAAGGAGAGAAAGCAATAGTAAAACATGAGAGAAGGGAAGTTAGTTATTTGACTGTAACAATTTTTTTCCTCTCTATTTTCTTTCCATAAAGTGAAAGGATGGGAAAAAATTGTATATATTCATTCATATGCCATTGTTAAAAATGAAGCTCAAATTTTTTAAAAAGAAAAAATGATGCTAATTTAAACAAAAAAGTGACAAACAAAGACAATCACACATATTTATTAAAAAAGAAAAATCATGCCAAAAAAAAGTATAAAAAAAAAAAAAAATCACGTCTACTCAAACCCAAAAGAAGAAGAAGAAGAAGAGGAGGAGGAGAAGGAGGAGGAGAAAAACAAAAGAAAGCATCCACAAGTCCACAACGAACTGTATACTGTATCACGCCCCCTATATTAACATGATGATGTGAGCGTTGTGTAACAATTGTATTTCTCAAGGGAGTCAATACCATACCGGAGGCTGTACCGATTTGGCCAGCGGTACGATATATTTCGGATACCGGTCAATACCGATGTACCGTTTCGGATTTACCGCTACATATATATATATGTATATATATATAGTGTTTAAAGCCCATATATATATATATATATATATAAATTCATAGATTAGACTAATTTGTAATCTTAAACCCCATACAAGCCCAAGCCCAAGCCTATTCCTCTATATCTATAAAAAGAATTAAAAATCATGTCAAATTTAAAATACTAAGCTTTCACACGTGAACTAATTAAGGGCTTAAAAAAAAAAAAAAAAAAAAAAACATCTGACATGTGAAAGGGCTTTTGAGTTTTGAGCCTTTGTCCGTTTCTAGGAGCTAGGAATTAATTAAAAAAAGGAAAAAAATCTGACATATAAAAGTTGTTTTTAACTTTGTATATCCCTTTTGCAAGCTGTCAACTTTATTGGGTGTTTAAAAAAGTTGAAATTCAGGTTTGGGCGTAAGTTGGACGCAACCAAGAAAGAGGAAAAAGAAAGAAAATCTGAAAAAGAGAAAGAGGACGCCAGGCAACCAAGAAAGAGGAAAAAGAAAGAAAATCTGAAAGAGAAAGAGGACGCCGGGCAACCAAGAAAGAGGAAAGTCTAGAATTTGAGGGAGGAAAAACTATGCACTACGAGTTTGAGAAACTGCAAGTGACGCTGGTGAGTGGAGAGATGAGAGAGTGAGAATGTTTTTTTTTTTTTTTTCCTTCTTCTTCTTCTTTTTCTTGTTTCGGTCCGGTATGTATTTACCGGCCGGAACACCCGGATTTCGCCGGTACGGCCGGTACAAGGCCGGTACGCCCGGTATTTTCCCGGTACAAAATAGGGGGTTGAGCGTACCGAATCACTGGCCGGTACGGTATATACCGGCCGTACCGGCCGGTACGGTACGAGATCCACTTCCTTGTATTTCTCCCTCCTCAAACATATGTATTGCTATTTTAATATACTATTTTGTGGGTATAAAGAAAGTACTATTAAGAACTTTTTATTTAGTAAAAATTAAAAGTCCAGTTTATTTACTATTCAACTTATTTTTTTTACTATTCATAGATTTCACTGCATTTTTTGGTACTATTTATAGGTCTTACTGTATTATTTCAGCTAAATTTTACTTTTATTTACAGTATTTTCAGTAAAAAGTTTTTAGTTTCAACAAAATAAACAGATCTTAAACAGAATTTAAGTAGTGTAAACTTTTGATTTAGCTCAATTAGGCTCATAGCTAGGTTGCATATATTTTTGTCAAATTGCTAATTATAGAAAGGCTAGGTCTTAAAACTACTGAGCCAAAACGAAAAAAAGATACAGAACTAAAAGAAAGTCCCCCCAAAACAGGAAGAGAAAGCCCTCCAATTCATCGAAACAAACCTGTGGACAATTTATTGGATAGTGACACGCAACAAGCACGCGCCCATGAAAAGTAAGAGGAATCAACTCTCCCCCATTCGCTTTCTTCCTTTTTGTTTGGACACTCGCTCTCCCTAATCTGAATCTCTCACACAATGACTCACACTACAAATTTTACAAAAAATTTCCATAAATTTTTAAATGATAAATCATTAATGGTAGATGATAAAGTGATGATAAACCTGTTAATGATAGGTTCATTTTAAAACCAACATGAATATAACTGTAATTTAATTTAATTGTTTTTTTTTTTTTTTTTGATGGGGAACGGTAATTTAATTATTGTAAAAACTATTGTGTACCTAATATGACTCAAACTTAAAACTCTAAGTTACAAATGAAGGGTCTTAAATTCTTAATTAATACCTCCCATATTTTAACCATTTTTTTAAAATGACTTGGTAGTTCACATTCAAATCTAAGGATAGAATGGGAAAAATAAATAATTTATTTAAGATTCTTAGGAATAAACCAAACATTATCATCTCACATTCCTAAGAATCTTAAGAGATTCCCAATAAAACCAAACATAGGAATAACTACATTCTTAGGAATGCGATTTCTAGGAATCTAGATGCCAGGAGTAATGTGGATTCCCTCATACCAAACGCCACCAATTGTGTGGGGACAACTTTTGCTTCAAGGTCAAAGGCTAGACCATGTTGTAACCTAGGCAATTTTGTTGTTCCATACGGGAAAGAAATGCTTCCTCTTCACACCTTATAAGGGATGAGCAAGTGGATGAAGAGTACCAAATTATTGGTACTCTTCATTCACTTGCTCATCCCTTATAAGGTGTGAAAAGGAAGCATTTCTTTCCCGTATGGAACAACAAAATTGCCTAGGTTACAACATGGTCTTTAGTACTCTTCATCCACTTGCTCATCCCTTATAAGGTGTGAAGAGGAAGCATTTCTTTCCCATATGGAACAACAAAATTGCCTAGGTTACAACATTGTCTAGCCCTTGGCCTTGAAGCAAAAATTGTCCCCACAATTTGCATTCGACAAAAGTAGAGTAATGTTATGTCCATAACATTTTCACTATAAATTTATAACAAATCTTATGTGGTAAATTATTATTGGATTTAAATTGGGGTGACCACTGATTTTAATTTTTTATCCATTAACAACCACTTGCTATCAAGGTTTTGTTGTGAAATTATTGTGGAAGTAACACTTTTTACAAAAATAAGCTTGGCCCCCAATATAACCCTTAACCCCTTAAACAATAAAAAAAATTTAAAATTTAAATATCAGTAGTAAAAATCAACTCAAATAACAATAAATATAGGCCAAACAACAACAAACGAACAAAATATTCAACAAAAAGTTCATTCAAAAACAAAAAATAAAAACCCTTAATAATTCAATTAGTAACTTGTTCAATCCATTACATTAAAATAATCTCTAATTTCATTTTCCTAAAAAAGAAAGTACCAAAAACAAAAAGTCCGTTCAAAAAATAAAATAAATAACTACCCTAATAATTCAAATTCATAACTTGTTCAACCCATTATATTAAAATAATCTCTATTTTCTTTTTGCCAAAGGGGAAAAAAAAAATATCAAAAGAGATATGGTAATTTTGAGTTCTCCTTAACAACGTCAGCAGCTTTGCTTTCCTTAGCTTTGCAATCATAGCAATTCTACTCTCCTTGACAACTTGGCTTGCAGTTGCAACATGAATCATCCATTACTCGCTCTCTCTCTCTCTCTCTCTCTCTCTCTCTCTCTCTCTCTCTCTCTCTCTCTCTCTCTCTCTCTCTC